>NW_006770128.1:640400-667083 GCF_000442215.2 Lipotes vexillifer
GGGGGGGGGGGGGGAGGGGATGGGAGAGGCTGTCCTATGCATTTAAGGTGTTTGGCAGCATCCCTGGACTCCAGCCACTAAATGACAGTAGCAATCCCCCCATGTAACAATCAGAAATGCCTCCAGACTGCACACCATTTGAGAATCACTGAATTAAGCACACTCCCCCAGCCCTTGTCTTCCCCGCTGCCCTTCTGTGGAGATGTCCAGAGAGAATCTGGACAGAAGGGTTACAGGAGAGGGAATGAAGTGTGAGAACACAGTCACTAAATTGGCATTCTGTGTGACTTCCATGGTGGCACTGCTACAACTATGATGGGAACTACAATGAGAAAGGTGGGAGCGGACAGCAGCCTAGCCCATGCTGCAGGTCTCTTAAGGGCTGGTAACCTTTTGCCTTTTTGTTAAAAGGTAACAGGACTACTGGACAGAGTCCCCCAACCCACAGTTTTTGGTGATAGTCACTGATGGCACACAGCTTAGGTAGAATACAAAGTTGTCACATCAGTGTTAAGAAGACATTCTTCCTTGATTCTTAAGATACAGTCCATCGGGCTTCCCTGGTGGCGCAGTGGTTGAGAGTCCGCCTGCCGATGCAGGGGACACGGGTTCGTGCCCCGGTCCGGGAGGATCCCACGTGCCGCAGAGCGGCTGGGCCCATGAGCCGTGGCCACTGAGCCTGCGCTCCGCAATGGGAGAGGCCACAACAGTGAGAGGCTCGCGTACCGCAAAAATAATAATAATACAGTCCATCAATAAATGTGACCCCCTATCTCTTGTTGATCCCCCCTACATAGATGGGCCTTCTGTGACTGTGACATGGTACGAATAAAGGAATTCATGATGATGATAAGGTGTTGATGGTCACCATCACCACTACTGCCCCAATACTAACCACTGCTGCTGCTATCGCTAAGGTTGCTACTGCTGCTACTACTATTGCTACTATTATTACTGCATTGTTGCCACTGCTACTAGTGCTGCCGCTGCTCCTCCAGCAGCACCACCGGCATCACTGTTTACTGAGCCCTATGTGTCAGCTACTGTCCTAAGCACTTTCCATGGATTAACTCACTTGATCCTGCCAAGACATTATGAGAAACGTGTTGTCGTTCCCATCTCCATTTTACAAATGAGTAAACCACAGTACACAGAGGTTAACTAGTTTGTCCCACGCATCTGCAGATCCAGTGTCCAAACCCAGATAATCGGGTTCCAGACCCAACAGCTCTTACCCACTATGTTACAATGCCTCTTGAGGACCACTATGGACCTGCCGGCCAGCAAGCATCTCTGACCTGCTACTTCTGAACACACGTAGCAGGGATTAACTCCTGAGCTTCCGCCATGTGTTTCTGTTAAACCATATCCCAGCCACCCTTAAGACTCGTGATACCACTGTGCCGTGAGCAGCTCCAACACTGCAACGTAATGAAGAACTTATCTTTCTATGTCGTCTCCCTTAAAATGAAAATGGAATATAAGACTATCAAAACCTTAGCCTCTCTAGACACTCTACCTGAGTAGGCATGGTTTCTCCTCCCAATGTGGGAAAAAAACAAAGTTCATTTTCAACTCAAGCAGCTATTTGAGTCACAATTTCAAGGCAGTCCGACACAAGATAAAAGCTACTGTGTCAATAAAACACACAAGGGCAAAGATGATCCCAAGCCCATCTTTGTATCCTTACCAACTGGCACAGTGCCTGACACAGTAATCAGTAAATGTGTGTTACCTAAATGAATAAGTGAGTGAATGAATGAACCAACAACTAAATGAACTACATTTAGTCTTCCCACAAAGAAGGCTAAATAAACTATACCTTTCTGAGTGATGAAATTGTTTCGCACCTTTGTATTTCACAGCTAAACCTGCAAAGAGTTTTACTGCAATTTTAAACTAATACCAGAGTATTTCTGTATATTTTCATTGTGTTTTAAAGTCATTACAGCCATAAACTGTATCCTCAGCAGGATTACAATTCCCAATTACTAACGGGCTTTTAAAATTTTGTTTGTGCTTCAAAGCCTCAGTAATAAAAATTTAATCCCAACATTACTACTGCAATTCTGCATTCCGAAAACTTACTGTCAGTGATAAAGATGAGATCAAAGTAGGTAAAAACATTTAAAATGTCCCTCTGGGGAAAGGGGGCTTTTCGTTTCTATCATGCCAGGAGTTCTCTGATAAAGGGTGAGATCAACAAAATCTCACAACAGGTGCTCTGGCAGCTTCTGTAAATTTTCATTTCCTGAAAGCCATGACATTAACGATAAGAGGGGCTGAAAGATGCTGCCACATCCTTGAGCAGGACAGTCAAGGAGATATCACTGCCAGCTACACCTTCCCCCGTAGCTGGAGTCCAAGGAGATGAAATATCAGTAGAAAGGGGGTCCTGCTGGTGGAAAAAGATCTGTCAGTTTATAAGTCTATCAGCTAAAACTGTGAGACTGGGTGGTAAACCCTGATTGCCCAGATCAGCAAGTCAACTGAGAAAGGTCAGTGCTTGAGGGCAGTGCCTCAAGGCTGGTCCCACCCCATTCCCCTTGGACACGCTTCCCAAAGCAGTGGCTCTCCAGCCTGCTGTCCATCAGGCTTGGCTGTGGAGTCAGAGGTACCAGGTCCCATCCTCAAGCTGCTCAGTCGGAACTTTCAGAACCTGCATGTCAAGGATTCTGGGCACACACAATCGAGAACTACACTTAAGATGCAGCCGCCACGATTCACTGGCACAGAACCAACTGGGCAATAAGCAAGGACTTACAGGGGAACTGCCAGAGATCATTTACATCTGTGCTTGTTCCTAATGCAAATCCTTCTCTACCATGGCCGTGTTTCCCCGCCCCCCTAGTCCAGAGCAGAGCTTGAAAAGCAGGACCACAGAACAGATTCACTTGCTGCTCCAGAGAAGCCAGCAAAAGACAGGGCGCTAATGAGAAAGGAAGGCGCTAATGAGAAAGGAAGGTGCTAATGAAAAAAGAATTAACCCCAACCTCTCATTCCCACTAACTGCCAGGAATGTCAAGTTTCATCAGTTACATGTTTGAAAATTAATTTTAAAGTGACCTTTCCACAGAAAGGTAATATGGTTAGAGTAATGACCAAAATACAGTCCATTCATTATGTACAAGGACATTTGAGACAGTGTTAGTTATAAAAGAGAACAGTGCTATTTATTATAGATAAGCAGTGAACACTACCCAAATACCCAACAAAAATGTTACATTATATGGTGTCCATCTATTCCTAAAATGGAATAAATCGCTAGACTGGAGGCCAGAGAGCAGGTCTGTTCTGTCACCTCTGTTTAGTGCCACAAGCTACTGACCTCAGGAGCTCAATAACTGTTTATTGAATGGTTGGATGAAAAAGGAAAAGTGTATGGCCATTAAAAAAATATAATGGACGGGGAAATAAAATAAAGATGAGTTCAAAAAGCTCTATGTAAAATATTCCAGTTTTTAAAAATGAGCATACACACATATATATCTGCATTTAAATAAAGGATGGAGAGAAATCAAATTTATCTGGTTTGGGGGTAAAGAGTATTTTATCTCTTTATTTGTAAGAATACAAAGCTGGGCTTGGGATCATCTCTGCCCTTGTGCGTTTTACGGACAATATCTTTTATCGTGTGTTGAACAGCTTTGAAACAGTGACTCAAACAGCTGCTGGAATTGAAAATGAATTTTTTTTTTCCTTTCACATGGGGAGAAAAAAGAAGCCAGCCCAGGAAAAGTGCTTGGCGGGTCCCAGGTTTTCGACAGCCTCATGTTCCAGAAGCTCTGAATTTTCTATAAACGTTCACATCATTCTGACAATCACAAAGGCGCGAAATGCCACCTGAAAATGCAATCGGTACTGTGTATTCTACCCTCGGAACTTAAGGATACTGGCCACAGGTACCCTGATGTCCCCTCCCCCCTCCCAAGAAGCATCTCAGTCACTGACCCTCACTGCCTCATCTCAGCTGGGTTCTTCAAGCCCCCCCGGTTGGCCAACTCACCGGCCCCTAAACTCACAAATATGCCCTTCCCCCTGCAGCTGTCACAGGCCGTCCAGGTCACAAAGGGAACAATCATCACCCAGTGAAAGAGCAGCTCAGAGGCACTGACTGCCGTGCTCTCCTGGGTTAGCTGTACGGAATTAAGCTTTGACTTGAACTTGTATCTAGAAGTAAATGCTATTCCTGTGCTGGGGGAAGGGTCACTAGTATTTCAAGGAACTTCTAGGCAGCAGAATCTGAGAAAGAATCCTCTCTAGGCCTGTGGAGGATAGTGGACTGCTTTACGGAATCTGTAAACATCCAGAATGGAGTTCTTGGGCTGTTCTCTCCATTTTCCTCACACTTCGCCAGCTGCATGGAATAGGACTCAAGCCGACTTAGCCCTGTGCGTAGAAAAGGACTCAGGCTCTGAAAGGTCAAGTCCACTGTCACCTGTAGTCCCCACTGACTCCAGGGCATCTTCCCTGTCGGGAAAGGGCAGCCATAGCACAGCCCTCCCTGCTCACTACCCACACCGGAAACTGTGCCCCAGTGGTGCCCACTTCAGGGACGAAGTGAGCTCGGCCACGCCCCACTTATCCCACACCACAAAGGAAAAGCTTTATCTTTTGAACAGGAGGAGAATGACAATCACGGGTACTGTTTCTATGATGCCAAAGCCACTCTGCAGCTAACACGCCTTTGGAAAGGGATCCAGGGAAGAGCCAAACAGCACCTCCCTGGAGTTCACAGCAGCAGGTCTCAACCCCGGCTGGGGTTGGAGCCCAGCATCGGTGCTGTCACAGCAGCCCAGGAGATTCTGGTGCACAAGCCTTGGGCATCTTCTTTCATTAGCAGTGGGTGGCGAGCCTGCCCTCCTCCAGTCCACAGCTTATTTCTTCTCCTGTCTGGTCGGGCCCCGTCCCCCGTAAACCCTAAAAGCAGCTACATAAACAGGTTCCTGAAGCCCTGCGTTCAAATGAATAAACAATGTCAGCTCTACATGGACAATTCTGGTTGGGTGGTAACTACTGCGGGTCCATGTAGACCAGGGTTGGCGATAACTCATAATAACGAACGCATGTTACTAATCTAAGTGCTCTGATAAGCTCGGTCATGTGCAATCCTATGAGGTCAACAAGCCTATGAGGTCAGTGATATTATATCCTCTACTGGACAAAAGAGGAGGCAGTCTTTTTTTTTTTTTTGGCGGTACGCAGGCCTCTCACTGTTGTGGCCTCTCCCGTTGCGGAGCACAGGCTCCGGATGCGCAGGCTCAGCGGCCATGGCTCACGGGCCCAGCCGCTCCGCGGCACGTGGGATCTTCCCGGACCGGGGCACGAACCCGTGTCCCCTGCATCGGCAGGCGGACTCTCAACCACTGCGCCACCAGGGAAGCCCAAGGAGGCAGTCTTTTAAAACATCAGTGACTTGCCCAAGGTCACACATCTAGTAAGAAGACCTTCCACAAGCCACAACTAAACACGCTCCAGCTGCTTTCCAGAAGAAACAACGGTTCCCAGGTCAGGATCGTGCATAATAGCTACTTGGAGCCACCTGGACACCAAGTCCATAGGAAATCTCTTCTTGTTTCCTGTCTCACTAAAAACATTACAGTGTTACTGTGATTTTCTTTTTGGTTTTTTTTTGGCCACACCCCTCGGCTTGCAGGATCTTAGTTCCCCGACCAGGGATCGAACCTGAGCCCCTTGCAGTGGAAGCGCAGAGCCCTAGCCACTGGACCGCCAGGGAGTTCCCACTGTGATTTTCAAACTAGCCTCAGCTGTAACTGTACTAGACAGAGTCAGGGTGGAGGGGACACTGCTGCTATTCACTCATGGTTCCTACTATGTGCCAGGCATGTGCTAAGGCCCTGGGGCACAGCAGGGAACAAGAGAGACAGGACTCCCTGCTCTCTGGGGGCTTCCATTCTAATGGGGGAGAGAGATGATAAAGACAGTGACTGTGCCATGATAGGTAGTTTAAGTGCCATGAAGAATGAGAATGAAGTAGGGGTGCGGCCCTACTTCTGACAGGGACCCGAAGGAGAGGAGGGAGGGATCCCTCTGGAGGAAGGGCATGCAGGTGGAGGGAACAGCAAATGCAAAGCTCAGAGGCAGGAAGATGCCCAGCCGTCGTCCAAAAGCTGGTGTCAGGAGACAGCTGCACTGCCAGGCAGCATGAGAAGGGTGGACAGCTCTTCAGGGTGGCCGTGAGCTCTGTCCAAGCAGTTCTGGCAGGAAGAGCACCAGGACACCGCTGGGAAGGGGAGGCGCTGCAGGGAAGATGAGGGACCTACTTCAGGGCAGGACTCTCAGGCAAATCCCTTTACACCTGTATCCCCTCCTCCCGCCAGGACCGGAAGCAGTGGTGTGGTGTGCAAGGAAAGGGCTTGAGGACAAAGGGAGTACAAGCAAGAGCCTCCAGTTCCTCCCGGAGACCCAGAGTCCAATTGCACTCCTGTCGCAAACACACCCGAGGTCCTCCCCAGACATCCAAACTGGGCTGGGTGTGCCCGTGAACTTGGCCTGGCTCTGATGGGGATGCTGGGCGGGGGTCCTCTACCACAGATCACTGGAAAAGCCCCAAGCCCCAAAGAGGCCCGTTTGTAGGTCCAAGCTTTTGAAAGCAGAGAGCCCTTTCCAGCATCACACCAGCCACGTCACTGTAGGGTAACCAAGTAACCTCCTGAGACACACCAAAGAAAGGGCCCAGCTCTTTTTTCCCCCGTTTCGCTCCAAGAACAGTGTTTTTCCCTCAAGAGAAGAGAATTTCTGCTTAGGCGATGGTGGTTTTCCACATCACGCAGCCCTCCAAAAACCAGTCCCTTGATCAGATTTGGAGGAACAGAGGCAAAAAGAAAAAATTTAAACAACAATAAACCTTCACAGGCTTACCCAATGTAAATGTTTTCTTCTTTTTCATAGGAGAGGTGGAACAAAACACACGGACAAGCTCTTGTCCGACTCTCAGATCGTTACCTAGGTCTGCAACGCAGGATAGGGGCTATATTTTTGGAGCAGCCTCAGGCAGCCACGCCAGCATCACAGTGGGGGGCCCCCACTGGCTTTTGAACCAAGTCTAAGCGGTGTTTATGTCTTGGCAATGGACGTCGCCAGGCCGACAAGGGCCACAGAAGCCCAAAGCTGCTACCCCCTCGCCAGCAACCAAAAACTCCCCCCTGGTTCTCCACCCCTATGTCCTTAAGGAGACAGAAAGAAGTTCCTTCCTCTTGACCTCCCTGTGGAGGTGACAGTGGTTAACAGGTCAGGGTCATGGCTGGCGCCAGGCAGGGGCAAGCCAGGCCAGGCTCCCTTGCACGAGCATTCGTCGTCCTCATCTACCCCGCTGCTTCCATCACACTGAGACCACAGCCTTCAGGGCCTCAGTACCCATGCCTTCTTCCTGATTCTCCCACATCAGCACCGGCCACACTGCCCTGTGCTCACCTTGTTCTAGCTGTAGCAGCCTCTGCTCTGCTCTTGGAGTGCGCGTGAGGCCTTAGGGCCTGGCACACACCCTGCTTTACCTCAACCTCCCGCCTCCCACCCCACCCGGCAGCTACTGAGCATCATTTGGGCTAAAACACACCTCCTGGGCTTCCCTGATGGCGCAGTGGTGAAGAATCCACCTGCCGATGCAGGGGACACGGGTTCGAGCCCCGGTCCGGGAAGATCCCACGTGCCGTGGAGCAGCTAAACCCATGCGCCACAACTACTGAGCCTGCGCTCCAGAGCCCGCGAGCCACAACTACTGAGCCCACACGCCTAGAGCCCGTGCTCTGCAACGAGAAGCCACCGCAATGAGAAGCCCGCGCACCGCCACGAAGAGTAGACCCCGCTCGCCACAACTAGAGAAAAGCCCGTGCGCAGCAACGAAGACCCAATGCAGCCAAAAATAAATAAAATAAAATAAATAAAAAATAAAAGACACCTCCTGGGAGAGGCCTTCTTTGACCTTCTCCTCCAAAGCAGCTCCTCAAGTACTTTTTAAAAAATCCCATCTCCCTGTGTCATTTTTCTTCCTGGAATTTACTGCTATCTGTCATTCTCTTGTTTATTATTTCTCCCCCCAAATGAGTACAGCCTCTGTGAGAGCAGGGACCCTGTCAGTCTTTTCCCAGCTGTGCACACAAAGCATCGACTGCCCTGACAGACACCAGCCCAGGGCACAGACATTGCCCAAAGTGCCAGGCTGGAAGGATAAGAGCCAATCCCTGGGACAGTCTAGGCCCAAGGAGTTCAGGGAACCAGGAGACAGGAGGTAAGGCAGAGCAGGTGTACAGACCTGGAGGCCAAGGGGGAACCAGGCAGCAGGGAAACAGAATATTGGTGGGGGGCTGGCAGAGAAGCTGAGGGCTCATAGCTGCTTCAGCCTGAGCTGGTGACCAGTCCAGGGCAGAGCGTCCCAGCGCCCAGAGAATCAAGTAGGTGAGAAAAGTCAAGGTTAATAAGGTGTGGATGTACCCCTGGGTGGGGGAGGCGTGTTTCTCATCACCCTAGATTTCTATTCCTGCTACTTTGAGAACACAAGTGGACCAGGCCTGGCCTGTTAGATAAGAGGTGATCACTGGGCATCAGAATTTGGGTCAGGCCATTGGAGACAGAGACCAATTCACCTCAGAAACAAGCACAGCATTGACTGGGCGAGTGACACCATTCGGGACGCAACTCCCGAGAAATCACAGATGGGCATGGCCCTGCCACGCGGGCCTGGGAGATGCAGCAGAGGCTGAGCTACAGACGGCTCTGGCCCCACATGCTCCTCCCCACAGTGACAGAGAAGCACCCAGAAACACCCTCCACACCCCAGGAATGAATGCTGCGACCGTTTCACACAGGCTGCCCGGGATATCTTCCAGGCACTGCTTCTGAATGACCATATCCCAAAAGAAAGTCAGAAGTCTCTCTTCAAATCACCAGAATGAGGACGGGGCGGGGCGGACACACCATTTGAAAGTTCTTCTACTGTTGTTTAAGAACCAGTCAAACGAACAACCAACAGCAACTGCATGTCAGAGACTGACAAACATTTTTGGCAAAGGACCAGACAGTAAACATCTTAGGCTTTGCACTCTCTGCAGCAACTACTCAGCTCTGGGATTGCAGTACAAAAGCAGCCACAGACAACACATAAACAATGGGGTGCTGGGTTCCAAACCCATATGAAAACAGGAGGATCCGGCCCAAGGCCATGGGAGTCCTGGGAAATTGTTGAGTCAAGGAAGGACACGATCGCACGAGTGTTTTAGAATGAACTATGGAGACTACTGAAAGATGGAGTCAGCACACTTTAGATGTTATGGGAAATAAATACTGGTACTGCCACGTTGCTCTGTTATTACAGTTGTTATAAACAAATGGCAGTGTTTGTGTTTCAATGAAACTTTATTTACACAGACAGGCAGAGCTCCAAATATGACCCGCAGGTCATGGTTTGCTGAACACTTCTGCCCTAGCATCTCAAGTAAGGAATTTTAATCTAAAATCAGCTACTGTGATTCTTAAAACACCTGTCACAGCTACTTAAGACAAATTTCTAGCACATTAAGAGCCTCTGATTATACCAATATGGGTTGGGAGAAGGAAGAGGTTTGTTTGTTTGTTTTTTTGGTCTATTAACTGGATTCATTCAAACCAGACACAGGTCCCAGCCACAGAGGGTTAGCTCTTCACTGTCCCAGAGCAGACATCCAGGCAGTGCTCTGTACATGGGCTGCATCTGTGGCAGAAAAAGAGACTGCAAACCAATGGCTCACGCATCCTCATACCCACTCCACCAGCCCAGCTAAACCACTGTATATCCGGCAGTCTCCATACTTCCATCTCACACATAACATCACCCACCAGAGCTGCCTGGCAACTGACATGCCCACAACTGCTAGTGATGGATTCCAGGGGAAGCACACATCATCAGAATGGCTCTCCAGCTTTCCAGGACTGGCTCTGGACTATACCATCTGGCTCAATCCCAGTTGCTGACACCAAGAGCTGAGAACCAGGGAGAACTAGCCTGGCAAATTTTAAACAATAAAATCCAGTTATCTGCTTAAGGACTTCCATAAGAAGATGCTGTTAGATGGGGTTTGCTGTTTCCAATCTTCGTGCAGTGGTTCTCTTGGGGCCCCCCAAGCCCGGAGACATTTTTGATGCTACTGGCATCTAGTGGGTAGAGGCACCAGAGATGCTGCTAAACGTCCTACAAGGTACAAACAGTCCCCCACTCATAGAATTATCCAGCTCCAAACATCAATAGTGCTGAGATGAAAACCTAGGTCTGGGTAAGATTTCATCGCATGATGATCCCCAAACCTCAAGCACTAATGCACAGTCCAATTAAATTCCCGAAACTCAGCTCCAAAGACCACTTTGATTGGCATGTCGAGTTGATTAGATGAAAGAAAAAAATAAGTCAGAGGTGCCGATGGGGCCGTTTGGTTGTTTCTTTGTTGTTTTTGAGGAGAATTATTATTTTGCTAAGGTTCGCCTGTAAACGGAGGAAGCTGAAATAAATTTCTGTAGTTTCTTTAAGCTCCAAAGTCCTTTGATTACAAGTACATACAGTGGTTCATATTCTAACAGACTACTCTGGGGTTTTTGATAGCTTTCTAAAAAACATACTGTCTCGGGCTTCCCTGGTGGCGCAGTGGTTGCGAGTCCGCCTGCCGATGCAGGGGACACGGGTTCGTTCCCCGGTCCGGGAAGATCCCACGTGCCGCGGAGCGGCTGGGCCCGTGAGCCATGGCCGCTGAGCCTGCGCGCACGGAGCCTGTGCTCCGCAACGGGAGAGGCCGCAACAGTGAGAGGCCTGCATACCGCAAAAAAAAAACAAAAAAACAAAAAAACAAAAAAACATACTGTCTCGGTCAGGCTGAAAAACTAACACCCGATCATTGCTCTTTAGAGTGTGGAGGAAACCCACCCTATGAGATGCTTAGCAGTACACAAGAAATAAAACTGGTCGAAACAACTAGAAAAAATAAAGTCTATAAATTTACCCATTCGTGAGGCTTCCTACTTCCCACGGTAAAGGCTTGAGAGAGACCGAGATAAACAGAAGGAGGAAGTTACTACAGGACTAGACCTCTTTCCCTCCAGATGTGTAACGTGGAATGCACTGAACCAGAAACTGAAAAACGGCATCGGTTTTACTTGTGACATTTACTTGTAACCCACTGGTAACACCAACGATGACAATTTGCTTTGTCTTTTTCTGACAGTTTACCTATAACATTTGGGAATTATTACAGAAGATCCAAGTCAATGAGTAATTTTAAACGCACCCTCTGAAAAACTACCCAGCTGTTTTTCAAGGTCAGCTCTCAAAGAAGTCTCATTTTTTGATCCATTAGATTGAAAAAGGTGACATTTTATTTAGACATATTAAAAACCAGTGCCTACAAATCTTGAAGGAATAGATTAAAAGCAGACTGTGTGATCATTCAAACAGTAGGCACTGAAAAAGAATGTCCACATTGTATGTTAAAAGAAACCATTTCCTCCTTACCAAAAAAATATATATATAATTTTTATATCTATATATTTATAAAATTAAATTAATTATATATATATATATAATTTAAAAATAACCAAGTTTCCTGGATCCTTTTGAAAAGAAAAAATGTATATGTAACATTGAGCATGATTTCCTATGTTTAAACTCAAGCTTCAACCTGTGGCTACACATTTTCAGGAATCATCATTTGACCTCTACATACTTCAAAGACCTTGAATGGGTCACAAAGTAGAACATCGAACTTTCCCACCTTGCCCAACCCCACTCTTCTATCTGATTTATAGTATAACTCAGATCTCAAACCGTGAGGCCACTGAAGTCTCCCTTCAATGACCAGAACTGTCACTGAATAGTAACCAAGGTCATCTTCTGTGGATTAAGTCCACCCCAATACTTGGTGACCACAGGAGGGCTGGGACTTGGATTCTCCAAAATACAGTCTGATCTAAATTTCATTTGCAACTTGCGTTTTGTATTTGTGTATGTTTTTCTAAATTTTATTTACACAAACATATATATACATATGTTTATGTGTGTATATATATATAGTGTGTATACACATTTTTTAGAAAGATATACACTGAAATGTTAATTGTGATTACTTTCTACAGTAGTAGATTTATATGTGATTTTCCTTTTTCTTCTTGATTTTTTGCTTGTCTACAGCTTCCAACTTTTCTATATTAAGCCTAACTTTTGCTGAAAGAAAAATAAGTAATACTCCATATGTGTATTTTTTTTCACTCAACCTCATTTCAAAACGGATTTCAAGCACCTGACAAAAAAAGCAATGAGTACAGAAAGATTTCTTTCAAAGCGAGGGCAACCAGAGACCACAGCAAGACACAACAGCGGTAAACTCTGAGGAAGCCAAAGGTTAAAACTATCAGCCAGCACGTAAGCCCTGATGTCCCTGCATACTGGCCAGAGGGAGGCACACATCCGGCTCTGAGTTTCTTGGCATCCATAGGGCATTCTTCCCCACCCTCCTTACCTCACGCCCACCAGTCCTAATTAAGGTTTGTTTAGGGAACGATAATGAGAAGATTTTTCTACATTCCCTGATCATCCCCCCAGATGAGATCATGCAGTCCAGCAATGTGTCCAGAGACGAGGCGGCAGCTGCAAATACAACCTACAGAGCGCCAACTAGGAAGCCCCACTGCTCCTGGCGCTAAGGGTCAGCGTGCACAAGAGGTCAGAATCTCCCAAAGGGAGTAGCTTTAACTTTCTAAAAGTGTCCCTCTGTGGGCAGTTTATCGCCATGAAGGTAGCGGCGAGGGATATACTCAATCCATGACCAAGTCTGAGAGCCTCTGGGGTCCCTTGGAGGCAAAGCCACACTCGACGGAGGAGCCCCGGCAGTGTGGTGCTTACCGTAAGCTGTCATGACCCCCGCGTAGGGCCCATCCACCACATTTCTGTTTTCTTCTGCCAGCGCCTTGATGTACCTCTTGCTGAGGTCCAGGATCTGTTCCCGAAGCATGGAGCTGCTCTCGGGCTGAGTTCTCTGCTGGATGGTAAAATGCAAGAGCATCATACCCCAAATAAAGCCAAAAGTCACGAGGAAAAAGCCCAGCTTCTGAGAGGACAGCTTCCACGGAGTAAAGAGAGCCATTGCTCTCTGGCAACTTCACCTGCCCTGGGCTCTTACAGTGTGGAAAGGAGACACAAGTTCATGGTGTAGGCTGGGCTTGTGGGTTTCTCCGTCTCACTCGGGCTCCTGCGTCAGCCGATTTCCTTTCCTCGTTTCCATCCTGCTGTAAAGAAGGGGGAAAGTTAGCAGAGTCCTTGTGGCAAAACACAGTGAAATCAACCAGAGCCTTGTTTTCACCCAAATAGCTCTAAAACGTGAACTTCCTTTTTTCTTAATCTGCCAGTTCCCTATCTTATGTTATGATTCGGGATCTGTAAACGGAGAGGGGAAATCTGGCTGGGTGATGAAAAGCTGTACAAATACGGAGGAGGGAAATGTGTGTCTGCACGTGTTCACAGGTGTAGCAGGGCTCTTCCAGTCTGGACCAAGTTCAAAACAGGAAGCTTGTTCTGCAAGGTGGGGAGGAGATGGAAGGATATTTCACTGAATGTCAGCAAAAACCCAAGTGGAGGGTGGAGTCTCATCACCACCCGGCACTTTTGTGCCTCTGAAACTTGAACTTACAAAGTCATCATTATGTGCTCTAGCAAGGACAAGGGCCCGCAGCTGGAGAGGTGAGCCAGAAAGTGGATGCCCCTGGCGGGTAATCAGACAAGGAAAGGGGAGAGAGCCCCCCGTATTACTTAAGCACGGACAGCTTTCGGTAGCAGCGTCCGCAGCTGAGCCGAATGCCTCGGGGACACCAGGTGGCCTCGCCCTAGGCACCAGCACAGAGAGGCTATGCCAGGGGTACCCAGCCGTCTTTCCGTGCTAGCTACCACGAGTGAAAGCTGCACCACACTCCTCACTTGCACACTTCAGCACAGGAAATGCGGGGCACACGATGGCCTGCTTTTTTGTGGTTCTCATTTTCACTCACACCGTGGGACAAAATGCGAGGTTAAAAGCCATCGTTTCAATACGAATGCAGCCAGATCCTACCTGGTACCAGCACAGGCTGGACAACAAATGGCACCGTTTTTTAAGCAAAGGCTTAGCATGACCTGCTACGAGGGACTAACCCAGGATGTATTCAGAGTGTGCCTATGTTTCAGATCAAAGGATTCTTCCTCCTAAGCAGCCTAAAAAGAAATGACAATGGGATTCTGGGGACAATTAGCTTTCAGCGTCTGCGATGCAGGGGATCTGTTTTGGTCTTCCTCTCTCACCCTTCTCCTCGCCTATCAAGAGTCATCAGTACCTGGTAGTACCTCTACTGATAGTAAATGATAAATAAATTCTAGTTATGTCCCAGGCACTGTGATAGATGCTGTTTGTGCCTTAGTTCATTGAATTCTTGAAAGAATCCTATACGGTAACAACTATTAATGTTATCATGTCTGTTTTATAGATGAAAAAACAAGGACACAGGGAGATGAACTTGGCAAAGGTCAGCCAGCTATGTGGCCGAGGAGGGATAATCTAGGGATAAGCCAGCCCAGGAGTCAGTAAACCACACCCTGCCTTCCAAGGCCATCCTTCCTCCTCAGTTTCTTTATGACCAAGAATGGTCTGTACATGCTTAAAGGGCTGTGAAAAGCAACGAAGACTACGTGACTGAAATCTTATGTAGCTCAAAAGCCTAGAACATTCACTCTTGGCCCTTAACAGAAAAAGTTTACCAACTGCTGAATTCTAGGCCAGTGGTTCTCAAAGCGTGGTCCCTAACCCAGCAACAGCAGGAGCATCAGTGAGAGATGCCAATCCTCAGGCCCCACCCCAGACCAACCAAATCAGCAACTGGGGGCGCTGGCGGGGTGGGGCGTCCAGCATCCTGTGTTTCAATCAGCCATCCAGGCGATTTTTTGTTGTTTTTTTGGCTGCGTTGGGTCTTCGTTGCTGCGCACGGGCTTTCTCTAGTTGCGGCGAGTGGGGGCTGCTCTTCGTTGCGGTGCGCGGGCTTCTCATTGCAGTGGCTTCTCTTGTTGCGGAGCATGGGCTCTAGGCGCACGGGCTTCAGTAGTTGTGGCTCGCGGGCTCTAGGGCACAGGCTCAGTAGTTGTGGCGCACGGGCTTAGTTGCTCCACAGCATGTGGGATCTTCCCGGACCGGGCTCAAACCCATGTCCCCTGCACTGGCAGGCGGATTCTTAACCACTGCGCCACTAGGGAAGCCCGTCCAGGTGATTTTGATGACCACTCCAGTTTGAGAGGCCTGGATGCAGGCAGACGGATGTCGTCACGATGCCACACCACCGCACTGGCAATCAATGTGGCGGGAGCTCCCTCTGGGCCCCCCTTTATCACATAAGTTCCTCTGGCCCATCGCTCTCCACTGTGATGCTCCTCCCCAGTCTTAAGTCGTAAAACCCATGTCTGTCTACCTTGCTTTTTTTTTTACCAGTTTCTGTGTAGGATCCATGACATCCTTTAAGAGACTCCCATGCTTATGTTCTCAGAGACAGAGAGTGACCCAAGGGGCACAAATAAAATACCTGTTGACTGAATGAGCTTGTCACCCAGGCACTGTGGCACTTCATTCAGCCCCTCTAACGTGGGCCAGATGAAAGGCACCTGCCATCCACTCCTTCTACAAGGATACACTGAGCAAGGACCCACTTGTTGTCATCAGGCCCTGGGGACTGAACTGGGAACAAGACAGGGCTCCCACCCTTTTAGAAGCCACCCTTCTAACCAGTGCTGCCCTTAGTTCCCCAGGAAATGTCTGCACTTCCTTTTCTATAACCCACGCCAGTTAGCCGATGTCACCCCAGGGCTGAAGGGATTTTCCCAGAGCAAGTAAACGAGCTGCTGTACCAAGAAAGACAGTCTCTGGTAATTTTCTTTTGCTATTTTAGGAGACAGACGCACGTGCAGACAGGAATTACCTGTCAGCTTTCAGACAGGAAGCCCTGCTCCGCTTCCTCGATGAACCTCCCTGAAGAAACTGCTCAAGGATGCAAAGTTTAAGCAAAGGAAAGACCAGGCTCGAGAACTGAGCAAGGGGCTTCCCTGGTGGCGCAGTGGTTGAGAGTCCGCCTGCCGATGCAGGGGACAGGGGTTCGTGCCCCAGTCCGGGAAGATCCCACGTGCCGCGGAGCGGCTGGGCCCGTGAGCCATGGCCGCTGAGCCTGCGCGTCCGGAGCCTGTGCTCCGCAACGGGAGAGGCCACAACAGCGAGAGGCCCGTGTACCGGCAAAAAAAAAAAGAACTGAGCAAGGACCCAGTACAAGATGGCGTGCTTCTCTGCCTTGACCTTGGGGACAGTCAGGACCACCCAGGTGGTGCATTTGAGGGGCAAAAGGATGGTCAAGAAACCCAGTCGTGGTTAAATTTTTCCAGCTCAGAGACATAAAAATTTGGAGTGAAAATCTCTAAGTTCAGAGCACAGTTCTGACTATTGAGGGCCCAGATTTTAAGTGACTACAGAACTGCCAGAAATATTCCTTTCTCCGATGAAATCCAGAGTTTGAAATAACAGCATCTATATCAGCACACACACACAGAATTAAATTGGAATCCATCTCTACAATTCCTACTAGAAAGAAAGAATTTAGAAAGACTTTTCAAAATCATCATTAGGGAGACATCCCTAACTGCAACAGTAACAGGACAATAATAGGACAGCAATCCATACCAGAGGGTGTTGGTGCCATGAAAGGACTTAATGATAATTATCAGTCATGGCTATGATGTTAATCAAGAGGCCACAGAACAAAAGCCATCAAAATGTTGTCGGGCTAAAAATCTGCCTGCCTCCTGATCTCCTAACGAACAGCTGGGTCCTCTCCCAAACTGGATTCAGTAAGGCACAAAGAAGGCTACACAGTATATCTCAAGAGGTCTTGCTGCCAACCAGAGCAGTGACAGCCCAGGGCCACGGCTTCATCTGTCCTCCTCCAGAAAGAAGTCTGTACCAAGTCTGTTCCTAATATGTTACGCTTCTGGATTCATCACGGACGCTAATCACCCTAACATGCATCTCCTCTCTTCTTGTACTTGTGAGCAGCGTGCACTTCCTCCCTTCCCACTCATCCTCAACAAAATGTGATCAAAGATCTGTGGCAAAGAAATGCATCTTAATTTCAAACATAAAAGTATATGAAAAGACACTCAACGTCATTAGCCATCAGGAAAACGCAAATCAGAAGCACAATGAAATACCAAGCCCCATCCATCAGGACGGCTACAGTCAAACAAGACAGATAAGAGCAAGTGTTGGTGAGGGTGCAGAGAAATGAGAACCCTATATATCCTGTGGGTGGGACTGTACAATGGTGCAGCCGGTGTGGACAACCGTCTGGCACTTTCTCAAATGATTAAACAGACAGTTATCCTAAGACCCAGCTAACTCCACTCCTAGGAATTCTCCCGAAAGAAATAAAAGCACGTGTCCGCACAAAAACTTATACATGAACGTTCACAGCAACATTATTCATAATAGACAAAAAAATGAAACAACCCAAATGGTCATCAACTGACAAGTGGATGAGCAAAATGGGGTACAGCCATACAACGGAGTTCTATTCGTCAATAAAAAGAAACGAAGCACTGATACATGTTACAACATGGACGATCCCTGGAAACACCGTGCTAAGTGAAAAAAGGCAAAAAGGCAGTCACAAAACACAACATACTGTATGATTCCATTGATATGAAATGTCTCGAATAGGCACATCTCTAGAAGTAGAACTTACAAGAGTAGTTTCTTAGGGCTTGAGAGGATGGGGGATCTGGGAGGTGACAACTAAGAACTGCCAGGTTTATTCTGGGTGGTAATCAAAATGTTCTAAAATGGACTGTGGTGATGGACGCACAATTCTGTGGATATTCTTAAAAAAAAAAAAAAAAACCAACACTGAATTATATACTTTAAATGGGAGAATTGGATGATAGGTGAAACATATCTCAATAAAGCTGTTACGAAAAAAAAAGCAAGCAAGCAAGCCCACCTCCAAAGTTGGGGTAGAAGCTGAATTTGAAGACAGGCAGATAAGCCTCGGGGGCGCACTGTGGCCCCAGCAAGGAGCCACCCTTCCCCCACTGCCTACAGCACAGCCAAGGTAAGGCTGTGCCCTTACTAAGGGCTGACCACAGGCCCAGCGCCAGAAGGAAATTACAGAGAAATGTGCCACCCCGTTTACAAGACACAGCTGTCCTTCCCAGCTCTGGATCAACCTCCCGGGCCACCCTCTGAGGCAAGACCTGCTTTGCCTGCCGGATGCCAATTTCTCAAACCACTTGAGGACGCTCTCAAAAACAGCCCCATGCCAATGGGGTCAAAGCCAGACTGATGAAGCAGTGAAGTTCCTTCAGAGGCCCATCCACCATCCTTGGAGGAACACTTCTTACATCAGGGCCTGTGTCGCCGGAGGATGGATGAGGCTGGAAATGCCCATCCCTTCAGGAGCGATGTCAGCCCCAACCAGAGAGATGTGATCTTTTCCGCACTGCCCACAGGACAATCTCGACACAGCTTGCCGGTCCCACATTCCCATGGGTAGCACTGCTTGAACTGTCATTCACACACCTCTGCTGTCCTACTATGGACCACCCCATCTTCCCACCTGTCTTTAGATGGTGGCTGTCAGGGCCTACCTCTCGCCTCACCCTCGGCAGCAACGTTCAAGAAATCCTAATTGTGTTCGCCGCCGTGTGGTGGTCGCTCTCCAACGCCAGCGCCGCCTGGTCTAGCTCGCCGAGCTCCAGCCGAAGGGGAACAGGGTAAGGGAGGAGGTCTCTATACACCACGGCTCGTACAGAGCCGACTGCCCGCAAATCCACAGGTGGTAAAACACCGAGGAAGCAACTGGGTACGAAAGCTGCTTGCAAGAGTGCGCCCTCTACTGGAGGGGTGAAGAAACCTCGCCGTTACAGGCCCTGCTGATTCGCAAACTCCCCTTCCAGCCTCTGGTACGGGAAGTTGCTCAGCACTTCAAAGCATATCTGCGCTTCCAGAGTACAGCTCTTGGTGCTTTGCAGGAGGCAGGCGAGGCCTCTCTGGCTGGTCTTTTTGAAGACACCAACCTAGGAGCTATCCATGCCAAATGTGCAACAATTATGCCAAAAGACATCCAGCTAGCGCACCGCATACATGGAGAACGTGCTTAAGAATCCACTCTGACGGGAAACGTTTCATTCTTTAAAAAAATATATTCTCTTCTTCCTGCTATTGGTAGTTCTGAACGTTAGATATTTTTTTCCCATGGGGTCAAAAGGTACCTAAGTATATGACTGTAACTGGAAAAACAGGGGGCGACAGAAATCAGGTACTGGCAGTTTTTCCACTTTCATGTGTGTGTGAATTTTTAATATCAATGCGGGGACATGAAGCATTAATGCAAGTCAAAATGTTTCCGCGAACAAGTTTCAGCAGTTCAACCTTCTAACAATTATAAATAAACCTGTTAAATTTTTCTGGACAGTGCCAGCATTTGGATTTTTTTTTAAACAGGTAAATTTCTCATTGACTGAAACTAAACGGTGTTTGCAGCGTTTTTATCATACAGTGCATTCCATCCATTCACTATACTTTTCTAACCGAGGTGTCCTACATGCAGGTACCTATTTTTAATGTTGTCTGTCTTCCGTGCTGTTCCTGTAAGTTTGCTATTAATATACGTTGAACTACAAAAAAGAAAGAAATCCTGAGTCTGCTGTGTTCATCCACGTTGCCTTGGAAACCCCACCCCTGTCTCACAACTGAGCCCCACATTCTGCCTAAAACCTCCCCTGGCTCCCTGGACTGAGGAGGGCGCATCCTCCTTGGAGCACTCCCAGCAGTACGTGCTCTTTCTAAAGAGCTTACCTACGGCTCTGTCAGATGATCTTTTCTTTCATTTCTCCGTAAGCTCTCTAAAGACAGGAAGTGCCAGGAATGGGACTGCCTTGCACAACGGGGATGGTCATTATGTGTTTGCCAGATGAAAAAACAGGATGATGGGGATGAGATGATGAAACACAAATGAGCAGTGACCTCCAGGGCCACCTCCTGGTGTGAACCACAAAGAAGCCAGGCACTCTGAGACTGTAAGTTAACCTCCCCTTCTGTGAGTTTTTAACCCTAAGATCTGTCACATTAGCAGTGAAGGATCATTATGCCCTTGACTAGATGGGGTTAAACTAAAGGGGATATGGTGGTAGATGGGTACTAATACGGGGGAAAAAAAAAAAAGGAAAAACAGCTTCAGAAGATAATTCTAGAAGGGGCAGTGACCGTGGGACCAAAATGATGTCCAAGACAAGGGATGAGAGGGGAAACAAGTTGAGGGGAACTCTGGGGGAGGCTGTCGGTTTCATCACCGGGTATCCGAGACGGTGACAGGAAAAGATCAGAAGGGTGATGAGGGGTAACTGAACGAACTCCTGCATCCACGGCCTGGAAATCTCTGATCCACAGCTAGTTCCACCCATCAGCATCGGTGGGATGCTAGGCAAGTCTGTCTCAGGTTCTGCATAAGTAAAATGGGGAAAGTTGGAGAACCACAGAACATTGTTAAGCTAGACGAACAGGGGGCTGACTGATCCTAGTTATTGGTTTTCGAACTGTGTTCCGAAGGACTTCAGGGTCTCCAGAGACGTTTCCGAGGTTCCAGAAATGTTTTGAGTTTTGTTTCCGTTGTTTAGAATATCTTCTCTTAAAACAACTGGTTAGAAAAACTCTTATACTATAGAGATTCTCAACAAAACTTCCACATACCTCTGTAGGTGGAGTTTGAACTTTGAAATCCTGCACTAATTTGCTCAGGAAAATTAATGCTTGGCAGTGGTCTTGTTTGCTTATTTGTTTTATAAAATTCAGGTCCACATACCTACTCGTGTAAAACTGCGCAACAGCAAACACTATGAGACCCTGATTAAATGCTAGATGAGGGTCAGTCATAAACTGTAAGTTTCAAAGACATGTGTCTGATCACTCCTAAGTAGCAATAACAGTCTTTAGAGAATGCTAATGACTCAACTCTGAAACAATTTCCTACTACTTTTCTTTCCAGCCTCAGTACAAATTTACATTAAGAGCACTTAGAGTGCTTGGAAAACTGTGTTAAAACAAAAATACTAGCCATTACCATCTGCTATCAGGGTGAATCTGGACTTCCACTATTTTGCAACCAAAATGCAGCACAGAAATCAACTGTGTGCTAACCCTGACATGAGGGCACACCACTCCCGACTCTGCTCACCAGAGCAGCTCACTGGGCTAGTCATCGACCTTAAAAGGAAGTAGGATAAATTAAAATGTATAAAGCACCTTCATGCAGACTGGGACACTACATGAGATCTTGCTTAGGAACATAATAACCAAGCACAAACTCTTGATTCACAGAGAAGGACACTGAAGTCCCGAAAATGTTATGTTTCCAACTAGAGTCAGAATCAAACCATAACTCAAGTCCTGCTTCCTGATCCGATTTGGTCTCCACCACACGAAGCTGCGTCTCTCAGCTGCCTGCAGAAACTCAAAATGGAAGAGACGTATCAATATGAATCATCAACCAGAAACCACAGTCTGGTGACAGTAAGGTACTGTGAGTCTACTGCGATGTCCCACCAACCTCGAGGAGCTGAGAGAATCAGCAGATGAGAGGAAGAAAAACATACATTCACGGAATTACTGGTGCAAGGCAGGCAGATGGCCTAGGCTGGGGTGGGAGTCTAGCTCTAAATATGGTGTCTTCTGTTGTTAAGAGTAGGAACTGAGCAGGAGGGAAGGACAAGCAAAGCAGCCTTTTCTTCCAAAATAAGCCCAAATTCCTGGGAAGATGATCCGAGGCTAGATGCTCACTCCCTGGATGGCTCGGTGCCACCAAACTGAAGCCAGCCCCCAATATGAGGTGTGAGTCCTTGACAGCTGTGCTAGCCACGAGCTGTCCTCCCAATCTGTGGAGCAAAGGAGCCCAGGAACCAACGGTCGTGGGGATACTGCTGGAACACGTATGGACGGGCCCCTTCTCTTTCACTTTCCTGACTAGGTTCTCTGACAAATTCTGGGCCTTTATAAACAGGAAAAACACATCTGAAGTGAAAACAGCGTGTTCTTTTTAGAACCGGCTA
Source organism: Lipotes vexillifer (assembly GCF_000442215.2). Classification (NCBI taxonomy): domain Eukaryota; kingdom Metazoa; phylum Chordata; class Mammalia; order Artiodactyla; family Lipotidae; genus Lipotes; species Lipotes vexillifer. Next base: position 662,530 of record NW_006770128.1, read on the forward strand.
AACAACTCTTATCTTGAGTCACTAACCAAAAGACACCCACTAAAGCAACACACCTTTGCTATTCTCGAGACCGGGGGGAGAGGGGTGGCTGCTTTCTGATGCCTGGGTCTTACACGGCCCGTCCCTTTTACTTCATTTTTTTTTTATTTTTTGAATTTTATTTAATTTTTTATACAGCAGGTTCTTATTAGTCATCCGTTTTATACACATCAGTGTATACATGTCAATCCCAATCTCCCAATTCATCCCACCACCATCCCACCCCCTGCCACTTTCCCCCCTTGGTGTCCATACGTTTGTTCTCTGCATCTGTGTCTCAATTTCTGCCCTGCAAACCGGTTCATCTGTACCATTTTTGTAGATTCCACATATATGCGTCAATATACAATATTCATTTCTCCCTTTCTGACTTACTTCACTCTGTATGACAGTCTCTAGATCCATCCACATCTCTACAAATGACCCAATTTTGTTCCTTTTTATGGCTGAGTAATATTCCATTGTATGTATGTACCACATCTTCTGTATCCATTCATCTGTCAATGGGCATTTAGGTTGCTTCCATGCCCTGGCTATTGTAAATAGTGTTGCAATGAATATTGGGGTGCATGTGTCTTTTTGAATTATGGTTTTCTCTGGGTATGTGCCCAGTAGTGGGATTGCTGAGTTGTCGGCTCATCCCTTTCACCTTTGAAGTCATCAAACCCAGACAGTCTTGTGCCCAGCTTGCATTTATTAGGCTGCACTTGCAGTCTTGGTGTGGGCGGGGAAGGGAAACAGCCAGCCCTGCCCACCGGAAGCAGGATCTGCCTTGCAGCTACACTGCTTGCTAAGCGTAGTTCAGGGCTCCATAACTGGCATCAACGGCTAAATAAATTTTCAAGCACTGTAATAAGGCTAATGACTCTATCCAGAACAGGCCTTCCTTCCCGGCCCCTCTATTCCATCCCACCCTCCACTCCCTCCCAACTGTCCTCTGGTCACTGTGCATGTGGCCATGTCCACTAGGGGGAGCAGAGGAGCAGGGAAAACAGTTGGAAACACACATGGACGAACTGTATTCTGACTCTGCCTCTCAGGCAGGAGGTGTGCACATTATTGGCGGGTGGACAAAGGAGTGAGAAGGAAGCTGTCACTTCTGGATAAGAATCTTCCCATGTTCTGTAAGTTTCATTTACCAGGCTCACAGGCTGTTCACAGTTGACAGAATTTCCCATCAACAAAAACAATGAAACCACAGAATTCTGAAATTCTGAAAACATCTACTAAACCAAAACAAAAAGCACGGGTCAGGCTTCCCTGGTGGGGCAGTGGTTGAGATGCAGGGGACACGGGTTCGTGCCCCGGTCCAGGAAGATCCAACATGCCGCGGAGCGGCTGGGCCCATGAGCCATGGCCTCTGAGCCTGCGCGTCCGGAGCCTGTGCTCCGCAACAGGAGAGGCCACAACAGTGAGAGGCCAGCGTACCGCAAAAAAAAAAAAAAAAAAAAAAAAACCACGGGTCCCTGAAAAATGAAATAAATCCATTTAATCCAGGGTGTCTCGATTCTTGGCATAATTGACATTTGAGGCCAGAGCGTTCTTTGTCACAGGGGGCTGTCCTGCGTGTTGTAGGATGTTAGGCAGCATCCCTGTCCTCTAGCTACTACACGCCTTTAGAGACAGATGCCATTAGAACCCGCCACCACCAACTGTGACAACATAAATGTCTCCTGACATTGTCAAATGTTCCCTGAAGGATAAAAGCACCCAGGTTGATAACCACTGCTTTAGCCCATCAGCAGGACCTTACCCGCCCTATAGGATGAGGCTCAGAGAAGGGCAGCCCATAGGACTACATCGCAGGGCAAGGAGAAGCAAACCAAGTAAACTCAGGAGCCAGTCACCAGCCCTGAAGATGCACAGGCTCAGAGCCCTGAGCTAAGACTAGAGGAGGGCGGATTCGTGACGCTGTCCCAAGCTGACTGACCATGAGTCTCATTTTCTTCCACGTCCCTCAGTGCCAACACTATCCTGGCACCCGCCAAGGAGTTCACGCCTGGGCTGGCTACGCCCCCATGTACTAATTAGTATATGTCATTGACGCTCCACTCCACAAAGATCCTAGTCTACCAATCAAGGTACAGGGAAGAAGGCTTTGAGAAGACAAAAGCTGAATGATGCTACATCAGACAGTCTTAAGCAGAAAAGGATTGTCATCTGGCTTCCAGCCCGGGAAACCATGAACACACACTGTGACAGGTCGATGATGACTCTCTAGGAAGAAAAAAGGAATGGTCTGTGAAAAGATCACATGGTGTGTATATTCGTTAGGTAGGTCTCCTTGATATTGGATGAAAAACTCAAAGATTCGCTTCCACTCAGAGCCAAAGGACAGTAAAGCCACAAAGGAATTTTATGGTAAGCACAAAATGCACTTTTTTCCTCTGAGGATCAGACTTCTGGCAACTCCTTATATGTAGAGAACACTCACGAATGACAACAGGCCCCAGATGGCCCCAGTAATAAAGAAAACCAGAGTCACAAAAATCATCAAAATTACTCCCAAAAACTAGGACAATGCCCTGAAGATAAAGCTCATTATTCAGCGAGTGCTCCCTGAACCCTACAAGTCAATCACACCAGGACCCCAATCCTCCACCTGGAGAAGAGCACACGCTGGGGCTGGCTCAAGAGTGTGCACTGCCTGCAAGAACGGGACAGCCTTTCAAGCACGAGATCTGATAAAGAGCAGCAGGTTAAAAGTTTTTAAAAACTAGCTGGCGGGGACTTCCCTGGTGGCGCAGTGGTTGCGAATCCGCCTGCCAATGCAGGGGACACGGGTTCGAGCCCTGACCCGGGAAGATCCCACAGGCCGCGGAGCAACTAAGCCCGTGAGCCACAACTACTGAGCCTGCGCTCTAGAGCCCACGAGCCACAACAACTGAGCCTGTGAGCCATAACTACTGAAGCCCGTGCGCCTAGAGCCCATGCTCCGCAAGAGAAGCCCCCGCAATGAGAAGCCCGCACACCACAACGAAGAGTAGCCCCCGCTCGCCCCAACTAGAGAAAGCCTGCACGCAGCAACAAAGACCCAATGCAGCCAATAAATAAATAAATAAATAAAAACTAGCTGGTGAGTGAGAAGATGTGCACACACACGCGAACATGCACACACCATCAGCAAAAGTGGCCACTCAGAGGCTTATCAAACGTAAATGGTTTAATGAATTTCCCATCACTTCTAAAACGGGGTTATAGCAAATCCCCACGGAACGTGAAGCCCAGGCTCTGGCAGAACCTGGGTCATAAATGCCCCAAGTCTGAATTTTCTTAGGGAAGAACTCCACCATCAGATGCTTACTTGTCCCTTAATTTATAAATGAAGATCAAAGCTAAAATGGAGCATCTCAGGAGAGTTCCCTGCCCTCAGAGTTAAGGATTGCCTAAATCCAGGCCTCTCAACCATGATACACTTAAGCATCACCTGGGCTCCTTTTTTTTTTTTTTTTTTAAAAAAAAAAAAAAAAAAGACAGCTGCCAGGTCTCACACCTCAAGATTCTGATTAACTTGGTCTGAGGTGCGGCCCAAGCCGGGGTATTTTTATTTAATACATAGGCAGACAGGATAACTATTACATTCTTGGAAAGATGTCCTTTCTATCATGTCTATGGATCCTATCTAGTGGGATCCAAAACATGGTCTACCCCAGTATTTAAAATGATAAACTCTCTACTCTGGACAAATGCAGTCGAACTGGCTTATTAGACAATCTACATGCAAGGCACTCTGGTTTTCTCCTTAAAGAATCATGCGCTGGTCTTCTCAGACCAATGCCCAAGAAGCCCTGCCCAAGGAGGCAGTCTTTCAGGAAGAGCTAGTCCACTATAGAGCCCTGTTAGATCTCTACACCATGGAAGGACTCGTTGAACTGTTAGGGCTTTTATTAACCTCTCCTTGGCATTTGGGTCCAAAGATGAGAGATTATCTGAGTCTAAACTAATGGCCTCAATGTCTACCAATGCATCTAGTAACCAGCACCTCTATAACCTTGCTACTCAAAACCTGGCCTGCGAGGGGCTTCCCTGGTGGTGCAGTGGTTGAGAGTCCGCCTGCCGATGCAGGGGAGGCAGGTTCGTGCCCTGGTCCGGGAGGATCCCACATGCCGCGGAGCGGCTGGGCCCGTGAGCCATGGCTGCTGAGCCTGCGCATCCGGAGCCTGTGCCCCACAACGGGAGAGGCCACAGCAGTGAGAGGCCCACATACCGCAAAAAAAAAATTAAAAAATAAAAAAAACCTGGCCTGCGGACCAGCAGCACTGAGATGAGCTGGTGGACTGTTAGAAATCTCAGGCCCAATCCCAGACCAACCGAATCAGAACTGGTATTTAGAACGCGATCCTCAGGTATTTGTTTGCACATTAAAGTTTAGAGACGCATTGGGTTTTTTGGGGGTTTTTTGCGGTACGCGGGCCTCTCACTGTTGTGGCCTCTCCCGCTGCGGAGCACAGGCTCCGGACGCGCAGGCTCAGCGGCCGTGGCTCACGGGCCCAGCCGCTCCGCGGCATGTGGGAT
>NW_006770128.1:667133-686779 GCF_000442215.2 Lipotes vexillifer
CGTGGCTCACTGGCCCAGCCGCTCCGCGGCATGTGGGATCTTCCCGGACCGGGGCACGAACCCGCGTCCCCTGCATCGGCAGGCGGACTCTCAACCACTGCGCCACCAGGGAAGCCCAGACGCATTGTTTTTTATCCCATCCAGGATACTAAGAATAAGGGCCAATCGGACACTACTTTCCAGTGGGGGGTGATGGAGAATGTGGCACAATTCTTCTCCTTTTCATAATGTGCAAAGAACTTAATGATTTGGTATTACTTCTGAATAAACTGGAGACATGTCAGGAAGACCGGCTGTCTTACAGACACTCTTCAAATTACTGTAAGATGCATCCCGCTGAGATGAGAATGACATCTGCAGATGGCAGGGTTTTATCATTGTGAATTAGGAGTGCTTATAAGACAACTAACTGACCATGCTTTCTAACTGCAGGACTTTGATCCATTTTGCTAAAATCCAAGACACAGTGTGGATCCATGTCTTCCAACTTTAACTCCGATATAGCAAATAACTATACAACGAATCACTCTATGCAGCTACCCATCATATACTCTGTGCTGCTCAAAGTTAGACATCAGCAGGGGGTTATTGGGCTTTTGTTGTCTTTTAATTGCTCAAGTGCACAGTATAGAAAACCTGCTTAAGGATCCTGACTATTGCCCTACATGACTTTGAAGTGAAACAGCCCTCAACTCAGGTAAGCATCCTTTATCAGGGCCTTAATTTTGCCCAAGATGATGTGAACCGATATTTAAGTTTCTAGAAATGCCTCTAATTCTGATATCTTCCAGGGCATATAACTAACTGACTTTATGGCCACTGAAAGCCTTTCAAAGCCTTGCTGAAAGAAACTATTTTTGAAAGATGACTTAAGTTCTTTCTGAAAGAAACTATTTGAAGGATGACTTAATCCATCTACTGTTCTTGATCGACTTTGCCCAACCTTTTGTAACAAACAAGCTCCTTTAACAGTCTTTCTCTCACACACATACGCATAGGCACACATACCATAGGCACTTTCTAATCCTTTCTTAACTCCTATTTCATTTTTGAAACAAGATATTAGTTTATGAAGTTCATTCATTTTGATAACATCTTTGTTCATGTGCAAAATGATTAATGACAAATTACCTTTTACCCATTTAGCGTGTAACACACAGCATCTAATTATGTATGAAAAAAGTATGACTGGTCAACAAAATCAATTTCACAATTACAGTCTTATTAGTATACATTTTGCGTGGGGACCCAACGTCTATTCAAAACCAGAGAGCAATCTAATTAACGGCCCCAGCATCAAAACTAGACGGGAAACAGCCCAATGTTTGGATTTCTCGTATCTGAATTTAAAAACAACAAATCAAATGGTTTATAAAGGGAGAACTCCTTCCTTCCTCTGGACACATTTTCATGCAGAACGTGTGCTCCATTTCCCAGGAAGAACCACAGAGGGGACTCTTACTGCTCTTTCATCAGTGTTCACAGGTCTTCTTGGGGAGGAAGGACAGCATCTCAGCCATGGCGCGGGGAGGCGGGGCATGACTGCTGGGTTTCCTGCCCTCAGGAGGTGCACTCCGCCTTTCCCTGCCCGCAGGAGTTAAAGAGGCGGGGCTTCCCCACCCAGCTGAGTCCACCCAAGGCTTCCTGGCAATCACCAGGGCAGCTGTGTAGATTTCTATCTAGGATGGATCAGAAGTCTTGCACCCAAGACCCATCTTCCAGCTCAGCTTTACTCTAATAAAGCTGGTTCTGTAATCTTCATCTGGCTTCTACTATCCTCTCTACTTCAAAATCCAGAAGGGAGGAAGGGTGTGATTAACTGGCATCTCCAATCCCCCATAAGTTTATTTTCTAACTTTTCCATGTTTTGTTTCTAAGTATCAGGATAAGACAGGTGGTTTCTGGCAGCTATGTGAAAGCATTTCTCCACAAATAACAAATTCCAGGTGTATGAGTCTTTAATTCTAATAAATTAAAAGACAAAATGACTATCACAGTCAAAATATTTTCTCTAAATATTGATTTTTTTAAAATTACTGTAAGATACGCCAAAAGATTTCTGACCAGATGAATCCAACTTGTGGCTAGAAGGGAAGATAATCTGGAGGAAAATCGGCAGAATTATCAGTAAAATGCTCAATAATTTATACTTTGCCCTGAGTGTTCCTAATGCATCGTGCCTGTAACCAACAGTCCATTGGGGATATAAATAAATATTTTTATAACATATCATTTCCAAAAACTTCCTGGGTTGCTGGTACAGAACTACTAACCACAATGCAAGCTCTTGATAAATGCTGGCAGGCTTTCGAACTCTTCCATCTTAAAGTGGGATCGGAGACCATATATGTAAATATCTATTTTGTTTAATGACTTTAAAAAAAAAAGTGGTGAAAAGGGCGTCACCACCATTCAGAATGAAAGCCCAGGGCACCCTCAAGAACCCCCAGGGCATGAGAACCATCACATGGCAACTGCTGCTCTAGACATTTCCAATCTCTGGATTTGGCCTGACCCCAGTCGACATGTCTTGGAAGAAATCTTCAAAGCAATGTATATATTTGACCTAAAATAGAAGGCAGTAAAAAAGGAAATGGCCAGATAAAACGTATCTCTGGGTTTACTGTAAACCTGGCAAAGGTTTTCCTCATTGTTCTTCTTGTATTCAGAAGGACCTAGAGAAGAAAGTTCTCTTTCATCTTAGTATCATCTGGGCATCTAAACAACTGGTTGGATCTTACTCAATGACACGGTAAAAAGTAACTGACATCGCTTCCCGCTTCAAGAGAGTGGCTAGGAAAAGCTCAAAGCCAAATCACAGTCCACTTCCAGGAAGTAAACTGGTGTCTATTTTGTGTTTAAACCTCATTTCTGACTCTAAATTTCCTCTTATTTTCTCCCTGCCTCATCTGTTTCCCCTTAATTTTTTTTTTTTTTTTTTAATTTCCTCTTATTTTCTCCCTGCCTCATCTGTTTCCTCTTAATTTTTTTTTTTTTTTTTTTTTTTTTGCGATACGCGGGCCTCTCACTGTTGTGGCCTCTCCCGCTGCAGAGCGCAGACTCAGCGGCCATGGCTCACAGGCCCAGCCGCTCCGCGGCACGTGGGATCTTCCCGGACCGGGGCACGAACCCGTGTCCCCCGCATCGGCAGGCGGACTCTCAACCACTGCGCCACCAGGGAAGCCCTCCCCTTAATTTTAAATGTATTTTTATCTTCCTGTATTACATATCTTAATCCTTTTTGAAACATATTATAAGTAATTAATTAAATAAAAAGGAACAAAACTATAGCACATAGAATAATGGTCCTCCAAATATGTCCACATTCTCATCCCCAGAACCTGTTACATTACATGGCAAAGGGGGATTATGGTATCGGATAGAATTAAAGTTGCTAATCACATGACCTTAAAATAGGGAGATGATCCTGGCTTATCCCGGTGGGCTCACTGTAATCAAAGGATCCTTAAAAGTAGAAAAGGGAGACAGAGCGTAGGTCAGAAGGATACAGCAGTCTCTCCTCAAGAACTCTCAGACTGTGTCCTAAGTTGTTTGCATAAAGCCAAGCATATTGATGTAACAAGTCTAGTCATCTGGTTTCTCCTGGTGACCTTTGGTTCTACTCCAGTGGTGAGAGATTAGGAATTTTAGAAGTCAGGAGGGCGTGAATGAAGATGACAGCACAGAAAGTAACTGCAGAAAAGGAGCACAGTTTAGGGCCATTTGGCATAAGTGCCCCGGCCATCAGGCTTAACCATGGTTCTCGGATGCCTCAGCATCTATCAGAGAGCCTCACACCTCGAAGGTATCTCACTGATGAATAAATGGAGTGAGTCTGCAAAACTACAAAGGGATTAAGTCACTTGCTCCGCCCACGATAATAAGCACTTAATAAATATCAGCTGCTTTCCACTGAGTGTTAGGGTTTTCTCCCAATTTCAAGGAAACCCTGTAAGGCAGCTCTTTTCAAATGAGGAGCTGGGGAGATATATAATAATCATCTGGAAAATTTTCAAAACATTTAGCCCTGAGCAGAGCCCTCCCTCATCCTCCTCCCCTAAGTTTGCTTTAGTCATCCTAGCTGGGCTTCAATTTGGGGATTAGAAAAGAAAACAACTTCCCAGGTGATCCTGCAAACACCCACTCCTATCCCCACCCCACTCCCACCCAGCAAAGCATCTCTGCTACGAGGTGTCTTGGCTCTCACGACAGGGAGGGAACCCAGAATGGGCTGAGTGTGGAGCCTCACGGTGGAGACTTCATTTCAAAGGTTATGAGGGGGCACAACTAAAATTTATGTGATCAGCAAAATAATTCCAAATATTAGAGCTGGGCATCCAGGTATATAGCAAGGGCGTAAAAACACACACATACCTTACACTGCAGAGGCTATCCTGAGGAAAATGGCAGATTACTAAGACCTCCGTCAGACAGACATGCACAGAAGGAGCACGCTGTGTGTCCTCTGTGGTTCCACACGTTGTGGAGAAGACACTGAAGGTTCAAGAGATGGTCCCTGCCCTTAGAGACAAGTGCCATCTCCACCAACCCTCCCACACAGCCGTGCAGAACACGCGAACTCAGGGCTCTCTCCAGGGCACCACACCAGCGGGTCCCAGAGGCTCAGCAGATGGAGAGAAGCCCCCCAAAGGTTTCAGAGACCCTGTGATGTAAACTGGGTCTCTTCCCTTCATTTTCCCTCATTTCTTAAGCTCCAACTAATGCCAGGCTCCAGGCTAGGCATCGGGGGATAAAGGATGAATAAAAGTTCTGGAAGCTACTGACTGCAAGCTGCAAGCTTGAGGAAGGGTATACAGCAAGAGAGATACCCAGTTTCTCTGCAGTCCTGGGGACCTGGGGCGAGTAGCTGTAAACCAGAGGGAGGGGACCCTGAGGCACAGAGTTCCAGGACTCGGGGACAGTTTTGAATGAGTCACTTAACATCTCAATTTGGCTCTGTCTGCCCTTAAAAGGAAGCCGCAGAAATACGGGGTATCTAAGTCCCTTCCATTTTAAGATTCAAATGAGAACAGACTTCTATTGACCAGCTACTCAAATGTTTTGATAATTCAGGATGAACAATCTCATAGCCTAGAACGCGATCCTGGCAGGAGAGGGAGGGGCAGGTTGGCATCAGATGACAGAAACTCATTTACAGTGAGGGAATTATACATGAATGAAGCCATTATGCAAAATGGAAAACCACCGAAGTTCATTTTAACTGTGCCCCCTCCATTTTATCCCTTGCCTCAAACGAATATACTAAATTTATGTCACTTGCCTCTCACGACCGCTAGATTTATAAGCTCATTAAAAAATACTTTTATAATCACTGTGCAAAATACTACGATCATTATTATAATGATTTAAATGCCTGCAGCAGTGCAGCAGGACCTGGGGAGAGTTTATTAATACCTTGGCAAAATGTGCCGTGAACACGCCATCGGGATGTTTGCTTTGAAAAAAGTTCCCTGGTTTTTTTCCAGTGAGCTCAGTTCACATTGCACTCACACTGTGACAGCCCCAACCAATGGGGCAGGTGAACTGTTTCCTCATTTCCTCTGCCCCATGGTGCTTCTCCGCACCAAAACCTACCCCAGGATCAAGGTTCTCAACCCTGAGGCACTGGTTCTCAACTCTCACTGTGCATCAGAATCACCTGGGGAGACTTTTTAAACACAAATGTCAGCCCACCACCCTCCCCAAGATGATGACTCAATTGGCCTGGGTAAGGCCAGGAAACCAATGCAACGTTAAGCGTGCCCTCAAATTCTAAGCGCTATTGAGCTAAAGTGTCCACCTTATCAGACAGATAATTGAAGTGCGCAGAGAGAAAAACGGGGGAAAAGCAAGTCTGAAGGGTGAGGGTGGTAGGTGAGGGAACCCATCTAGAGGCAGCAGCCACTCTGCAGCTCCAGACATGGGACAGCTTGATGGTAGACAGTCTGGGGTTGGCCGAATCTTTCAGTCTTTCCAGAGAACCAGAAAGCCCAGAGTCTTGGGACAAATCTCTGTATTTATCAATGTCTGCACTAATTTCGTTTTGTTGTTGTTGTTTTTTTAAGTTCCAGGTGGGCCCAAGTTCAAAGGAGTTTACAGTCTTGCCCACCTGCTCAGCCCACCACATTACAGGTTATCTGTTACTTTATCCTAACTGCCTAACCATTCTTAAAGTTTTCTGAATGGTAGCTGGTATTGTTCTCAACCAGATACTAATTTCTTATCATCACTCTCAAAGGCTTCAGAGCTCTAGCTTCTAGCCCACATGCTCTCCCCAACACAGGCTTGTGAATTAGTCATACCTAACTGCCAATCCTAAGAAACTGGAAAGGCATTTAAAAGCCATCTAGAAAGAGAGTTGCAGACCCCAGGATCCAGAAAGTCTAAGTGACCCGCCCAGGACCACAAAGACTGTTGAAGGTGGGGTGACCAACTCCACTCTGGTATTAGCACTGGAAGTCCCCCGTCCTGGGAAACCCAGGCAAAGCGGGATTGTTGATCGTCCTGGATGAAGGACAGAGCCACACGGCTGTTCCTTTGGAAGGCACCCCCATCATCTGGAACTCTTGATACGTATACACATTCTAGCGTCAAGCTTTGCTCCCTGTTAAGATTGAAACTCCCTGAAGGAAGGAATTCAGATCCTGCAAATTAAGTGCTCGATATTTGTTGGAAAAAGTCCTTATGACTCGTTGGTCATGAAAGATGCCTGCTGGTCTTGTCCTTGGAAAATACAGGCATCACTGCTCTGGGAATCTCTCTGAAGAACCCAAGGTCTTGACTATTCACTGGAGCTTCCTTCTCAGCCCGCAGTGACCACTTCACCACTTCACTGACAGCAAGCATGAGAAACGTGAAGAAATGAACGAGATGAGTAACCTTCAGTTGGCTGCTCCTTTCTCTCCTCGCACCACAAAGTCTCCTTCCTACCCATCATCAAGGACGTGGCATCTAGTATGTTCTGAATCCTCCACTCAGAAGGCAGCCTCTCAGCCGTGAAAGGAGTCAGCCTCTGCAATCCTCTCACAGAAGCCTGCTTGGGAATTACTCAAGAGGGTCAGAGCTGAACGCCGAGTGTCTCGCATGGATGGAGGGGCCGTCTGGTGTGGCAGCAGGAGCCAGGTTCCAATCTCAGCGCTGACGTGAACTGCCCCTGAGCCGCCTCCCTTCGGGAAATTACAGAAATGGAGACGCAGCTTCCTCGTCTATAAAATGTCTACCTTGCAGGGTTTTCATTTGCAAAGGGCCTAGTCCAGTGCCTGGTCCTGTAAGGCACCCCAGAGGCCTTTGCTAGTCAGGTGGGAGATCTCCCCCTTACTGCCTGATTTCAAAACACACAACCGGCCTCCGCTAACCTAGTTTTATTCCAAATCAGACAGTGGTTTTCTTACTGCCCCTCAGTTGCCTTTCTCAAAAGACGCAAGCAAATCTGTGTGAGACACAGAAAGCAGAGGCAAGTGTTAGCAAAATGTCACCACAACTGACACAAAGGATTTTTCTAGCTCGTCCGTCAGTGTTGATGGGGAAGACAGCAGAGTCCTGTCACCAAGCCCGATTCCCGATGTTGGTAAAGATCACTGCTTCAAAGAATTTCCTAGGTCAGCACTTCAAGTCTGAAATCCGTTCCCCGAATTCATTATAACCCATGGTAATTCATTATAACTCCATCTCTCAGAGCAAAACTCCACTTTCTGATTCACGGTCTAGAGCCATTCCCTTGTAGATGCTGTAGTTTAGAATTCCGACCAAAGCAAGACTGAACAGGCCCTGTGCCCTTGCGTTTTACCATCTAAACAAGATAAAACAAAGCAAGATGTACACATGCTTAGGAGACAATTCACATGGACATCATTTTAAGCAAACTGTATCTTAGATTCAAGAACTGTCTGCATTATTCTCTGAGCATAAAACCTGTTGTGGCAGTTCCGCCTTTTTACATAACAAAGTTATGACCTTAGGTCACCAGATAGAATTACACTGCTCAAATTTATTCTTGGCAAGCTCTTTGGAGGTATAATCCACTTTGCAAGGAAAAACAAGTGGCAGCTATCAAACTCTTACAGACACTCACAGACAACAAACACCACCGCCATGACCCTCAACTGTCACAGACTCAAGACTGTCCATGCCAATCCTAAATTAAAATGTATCCCGATAAAGTCAAGAAATAACCCAAGAGTCCGTGTAACAGGAAGTGTGACATTCTAACCCGGCTAGACAAATGGGCATTAAAAAGCATTACTTAGGTCTGTAGTCAATGTTCTGGTACTAGAGCAGACAAAACGACACCACTGGGGGAAGCTGGGTTCATGAAACTCTCTGTACTCTTTTTGCAACTTCCTGTGAAATAATTATTTCAAAACAAAAAAAGGTTGCCTTTTAAAGCATTACTTATTGGGTTTCTTCCTGTTTGGGGAGATTTTTCATCATACAGAAGCCCAAACCCCATTCTGAATGCCCCCTTTCTACTTAGGGGTCCAGGATAGGACCTACACCTAAATACTTTGAAAAAGGTCTGCAGATGTTTCCGGAAAACCTCCCCTGTTCAATGAGAACCCCAAACGACGTAAATCACCGGAGACTTTAAGAGTGGAGAGGCCGCCGTATTTGATCTTGGCTGCTGTGTGGAAGATGTGAAGAGGACACGGCCAGAGCCCAGGAACCCAGGGAGAGGCTCCTGCAGCTCTGGGTGAGGACTGAGTCGGATAAAGGCCTCAACAGGGTAGTGGCAGTCTTGGTTGGTAGAAACATTTAAGAGGTCAAATAAGCAGGACAATGAACAATGACTAAGTGGCGGGGATGGAGGGAGGAGTCTCAGATGACCACTAGACTTTCATCTTGGGCAGCTGAGGCAACGTGGTATGTCGTCCACCAAGACAGGAAAATGGAGGAGCCGGTGTGTAAGACAGGATCAGGAAGGCTGCCTGAAGGTTCCACAGGGCAACAGTATTATGTACATTCTTCCTCTAGTGGAGGAATCCCCTCTCCCTCGTCTGACGGAGCATAAAGAACTGGGGATGGACAACTTGGCACAGGGGGTGAGAAGAGTGGCCGTTGTTCAGCCACATCAGCCACTTGACCCTGGTCAGATCATTCTCACAGCCAACTACACACACAGGCATTCAAACTTATGTACCTCCATTTGGAAAAGAGCCACCCAACCAAGCTGTCGTGCCCCACAGGATCTAGAGGCGCTTGGATTCTAACATTTCTATGAAAAGAACTAAATGCCACAGGAAATCTGACTTAAAACTTTTTTTTTTCCTCAAAATTGAATATCCTACAACAAATGTTTTCACCTTTTTTTCTTCCTTGTAGGAGTACGGGTTATTGGGAATAGGAAGTAGGTCCCTGGACAAACATTTCCCCGGGCAGAATGCCACCGCCCCCGAAAGTTTCACTCAGAAATGCTTTGGGGTAGAGAATTTAAAATCCAGGAACCCCCTGCAACAAAAGGAATGTTCCGAGAATAAACTACCAAGAATCATAAAAAGTAGAAGAGACCTTAAAAATAGTTACCTGTGCTGTATACCTGAAACTAACACATCATTGTAAATCAACTATACTTCAATAAAAAATAAATTTAAAAAAATAGTTACCTCCGATTACCTTCTCTATGCCCAAAGGAATCCTTTCAGTATCACTGATTATCAGAAATTAGTCTCTTCACCATACCCCCCATCCTCCACCCCAGTCTTTATCTACTGAAAGGCCATTTTCAGATGAAACACTGCCTTGTCAGGCCCTAAGCATACAGGACCCCTCCCTTCTGTTTCTCTCTTATAACTTTTATGAAATATCTGTGCATGGCATGGTTACTTTTGTATTTGAATTATTCCTGATTACATTATTATGCTATACAATAAGTACTATTTCTTGAGTGCTTGCTATGAACCAACTAGGAACTTTATGTAAACCTTAATTCTCACAGCCAGTATAATATCTATTTTGCAGAAGAAGAACCCAAGACTGAGAGATACAAGTACAGAAATGCTCTTATTACTTCTCTGTCCTAACCCGGGCTGCCCCTTCCTGTAAACCCTAGCTCCTTCCACATTATACATGTGATGTGAGGGTTTTATCCCCAGGGCATCTAACATAGTTTTCCCACAGAAGATACTCAACAATTATTTGCTAAACTGCACTGACATCTCCCAGGCCCTCCCCCAGCAGGGCCACCCTCTACCTGCACTCCCTGTAAGTCGATGATTGTGTTAACCAGATCCCAATGTTCCCAGTGGGATCTGGTTCTTGCCACATACTGGTACCATCTCTTCCTTAACCTAGAATCCCTATTTCTAGAACCATCATCTGTGTCACCATCATATAGTGCCTACTAGGTGCCAGGCACAGCTTTAAGGCTTCACAACTGGCTGATCTTCACAACAATCCTGTGAGGTCTATACTACTATCCCCATTTTACAGATGAGGAAACTGAGACTTGGTGAGGTTACGCAGGCTGCCCTGGGCCATTCGGTCATTAAGTGATGACCTGGGGTCTGACCAAAACTTCAGGGTTAGCTTTCTGGAAGCCACAGCAATCTTTGGTTCTTATTTAACCTTCCTCCCCACCATAACCCAACTGAAACCACCATGGCTTTATTTCTAATTGGAATGACCATTAAGCAAGGTCTTCTCCACTCTGGGTTGGTGTAATTGATTGTTTTGCACCTACGTGCAAGACTTCCTATTTACAGTGCCCCCCCTTATCCTTGGGGGATACGTTCCAAGACACCCAGTGGATGCCTGAAACCGTGGATAGTACCAAACCCTATATATGTTATGTTTTTCCTATACATACCTACCTGTGATAAAGCTTAATTTATAAATTAGGCACAGAAAGAGATTAACAATAACTAATAATAAAATACAACAATTCTAACAGTATACTGTAATAAAAGTTATGTGAATGTGGTCTCTCAGAATATCTTATTGAAGAAATGTACTGTCTTTTCCTTGTTAACTAAACACTATGCACTGTGGCTGTAAGTTTTGCAACCTGAGGGGCAACAGCAAAACTAGCACAAATTTCTTTTTTCTTCTTCACAGTTTCACAGAAGATTCATTTTTACTGTATATCTTAGCAACCTCATTAAGTTGAGAGCTTTCAACTTTTCATTTAAAGAAATCACTTTAGGGCTTCCCTGGCAGCTCAGTGGTTGAGAATCCACCTGCCAATGCAGGGGACACGGGTTTGAGCCCTGGTCCGGGAAGATCCCGCGTGCCGCGGAGCAACTAAGCCCCTGTGCCACAACTACTGAGCCTGCGCTCTAGAGCCCGTGAGCCACAACTACTGAGCCCACGTGCTGCAACCACTGAAGCTGGTGCGCCTAGAGCCCGTGCTCTACAACAAGAGAAGCCACCGCAATGAGAAGCCCGCACACCGCAATTTAGAGTAGCCCCCGCTCGCCGCAACTAGAGAGAGCCCGTGTGCAGCAACGAAGACCCAACACGGCCAAAAATAAATAAATAAAATAAATAAATTTATATTTTAAAAAAATCACTTTACAGCTTCTCTTTGGTATATGTGAATTGCCAGCATCACCACTCCTGCGCTTTGGGGCCATTATTAAGTAAAATAAGGGTGACTTGAACACAAGCCCTGCAATACCACAGCTGTTGATCTGACAACTGAGATGGCTACTATGTGACTAACGGGCAGATACACTGGACAAAGGGCTGATTCACATCTGAGCAGGATGGAGTGGGATGGTGCAAGATTTCATGGCTGCTATTCAGAGTGGCGCACAATTTAAAACTTGTGAATTTTTACTTCTGGAATTTTCCATGTAATATTTTCATACTGTGGTTGACCGAAGGTAAGTGAAACTGCAGAGGGCAAAACTGCAGATAAGGGGAGACTGTATACCCAAGGCATTTTATATTGTTACTTTTGGTCCATTGTTCTATCCCATTGGTTTTTCTTTGAAGTGTTTCTGTCAATCAAAGCTCTAGGTATCATTTTGGCTTTGTATCATTTGTAAATTAAATAATTTACAGACTCCTTAGGCAGCCACTATCACAAGACCTTGACAGGAAAAGATACAAAATAAGACTTTAAACACTTAAGTAGTGATAGAAAACCAGGAGAAATAAAGGTTCCAATAAAGCATCGGTTCTCCAAACTGCTTCCAAAGCTGGAGGGACGGGGAGGGGAGGAACATCCTGTTAAGAAATCATGCAGCTATTCAGTTCATTTTGCAATAATCTTCCTTAAAGAAATGGTGCTCCAAATTTAAAAGAAAAGTTTCATGTGAGAGGACATACAAAGATAAAGCCCATGAAGAACTTCTGACCTGCGGACAGTAGATCTGTATGTTCACGCACAAGCAGCATTCACCACCCACCACTGAGGAATTCGGTTTATCTGATGATCATGTGTCTAGGTTACCTTTTTTTTGGTAACAGCTTTATTGAGCTATCCTTCATATACCATACGATTCATTCCTTCAAAGTGTGCAATTCAAAGGTTTTTAGAATGTCCACAGAGTTGTGCAACTATCACAACAATCAATTTTAGAACATGTCCATCATCCTGAAAAGCAAACCCTTTACTTATCACCTCATAGTACTCCATCCTCCCCCACCTCCCGCCCCCAGGAAATCAGTAATCCACTTTCTGTCTCCATAGATGTGCCTACTGTGGATGGTTCATATAAGGAGAATCCTATACTATGTGGTCTCCTGTGACCGTCATCTTTCACTTAGCACAATGCTTTCGAGGCTCATCCTTGTTATAACATGTATCAGTACTTCAGTCTGTTAGTGGCTTAATATTCCACTGTATGGAGAGATCAGATTTCATCTATTCATCAATTGATGGCTATTGTGAATAAAGTTGCTATATAAACATTCATGTCCAACTTTTTTGTGTGTTTTTTTGTTTTTTGTTTTGCGGTACGCGGGCCTCTCACTGCTGTGGCCTCTCCCGTTGTGGAGCACAGGCTCCGGACGCACAGGCTTAGCGGCCATGGCTCACGGGCCCAGCCACTCTGTGGCACGTGGGATCCTCCCGGACCGGGGCACGAACCCGTGTCCCCTGCATCGGCAGGCGGACTCTCAACCACTGAGCCACCAGGGAAGCCCCACGTCCAACTTTTTGTATGGACACATATTTTCATTTCTCTTGCGTTTATATCTAGGTGTAGAATTGCTGGGTCATATGGTAACTCTACGTTTAACATTTTGAAGAACTGTTAAAATGCTGTCCACAGTGGCTGTACCATTTTACATTCCCAACAGTAGTGTATGAAGCTTCTCATTTCTTCATATCTTCACCAACACTTGTTATCATCTGTCTTTTTTTTTTTTTATTATTGTAGTCATCCTAGTAGGTGTAAAGTGGTATCTCACTATGCCTCTGATTTGCATTTCCCTGATGACTAATGGTGGTGAGAACCTTTTCATGTACTTATTGGCTATCTGTATTTCTTTGGGGGAAGTTATCTATTCAGATTCTTGGCTCATTTTTTAATTGCGTTGTCTTTTTATTACTGAGTTGGAAAGAGGTTTTAACATATTCTAAGTCCTTCATCAGATAATATGATTTGCAAATATTTTTTCCCATGCTGTGGCTACGTTATGAATCTTTTTTCCCCCCAAATTCACTGGTTTTATTTAATTCAACAAACATCTATTGAGCGCCTTCCCAGTGCAGGACATTGTCCCCAGCAAGCGGAGGTTAGAGCCGTGAGTGAGCTCAGGACCCAGGTGAGGATTGGGGCTGACCACTCCCTGATCATAAAACAGAATGGGGTCAGTACAGAAGGGACAGAGAGTGTTGGAGGCCAGGTACACGCGTGGACAACAATCCCAGATGAGTCACTGGGGGCCTTCATACAGGCAGCCATCTGTGAAAGGTGTCTCTGAAGTGCTGTGAATGGTGGCCTATTGCCAGATCTCTCATTTTCAAGAGACGTCAGAAATCCCTGGTGGTGGTACACATGGGAGTGGACACTGGGCACCAAGGTCCCCTTGGGAGTCCACCCATGGCCTCCTCTGGTTCCTCTGGTTCCAGCCCCCATGGAAGCGGACCTGTGGCCACTCCGGGACCCCCGTGGGAGTCTCTTCTGGTTCCCCTGGAGGGGACTCGAGGACCCCCTGGCGCTGGTCCCATGGGAGGGGCCCCGGACCCCCGACGTAGGAACCGGCGAGCACGGGCGCAGTCTGGGGAGCGGCAGGCGGACTGACGGACCCTGGCTGCCCACCACCCTGGTCTGCTATGTTATAAATCTTTACCTTCTATGTCAAAACATAATTGTTTTACTTATTTGTTCTTTCAAATAGATTTTACTCCTCTCTTTGTCCAGTTATAAAATATTAAAAATGTTTCTAAAGCAAGCAATTCATATCACCATTTTCTCTATTTTTTAATATAAGTGGGCATATCTCATGAGCTCCTTAAAGTATTATATTGTTATAATTTTTCTACAGATCAAACCATGACTCTTACAAATATAAAATGAACAGATATCAAAGATTTTACTTAGCTCATTAATTAAAGAGGGAACCAGAAGGATACTACAACAAATTCAAAAGAGATTACAAAGAACACACACAGAACACATCAGGAGTGTTGAAATAAATTCGTTAATATATATAAAACTGGTTTCTTGAGAGCAATCAATAGTACCTCCACTGGACAAAATTAATTTGTATTTCTATAAATAAGAGTCACTTCGACTGCTATCATTTTTCTATAACTTGCCACATTAGTACAATAGTTCAAAGAAAATGAAAGGCACAGATGACCCAGAAGGGTGCACTGGACACTAAATAATCTTTTTTGCCTATTTCAGAGTCAACAATTTTCTTGACAGTACTTTACAAGATGTCTAATACCAGCCAATCCAATCAGGAGATGGAAATCACACAGTAACATTAACAGGAAAAGCTTAATATAAACAATAGTTAACTACAACCAGGGTTAGGGTAACAAGAGATTGACTAGTAAGCAGTAATACAAGGGATGCTAAAGCATATAGGAAGACCAGCTAGAAGGAACAGCCACTACCCTTGGGACTGAGACAGAGAACCCAAGGAAGAGGCAGCACCCACCCCAGGGTGGAGACGCTAATTGTTGGAGAGGGCACAGCTTTGACTCCCTAGATGGCACAGAAGCCCCTGTGGTGCCAGTTGGCCAAACTGTCTAGAAATACATCCTCTACAGTGCCAAGGAAAGCTGTTCACAGGGAGCTATCTCACTGCAGGCAATCTGCTACATATCACCAAGAGGGTGCTCGGGAAGCTGCTGGCCACCGTGCACTCCTACATGACACAGGAGCCAACATTGGAGAAGACACACATTCTAGAGGAGCCCCCCAGAAAGCACAAAGAATCAGGAGGGAAACCCTTTCCTCCTACAAAGTCTCCCCAGTGCCCTCTACTGGCAAAGCTTAACATTGTGCCATCTGCAAAGGAAAAAAAATGAAGGGGCCCAGATCCAGTTTTAGGGAGCAGGCAAAAGGGACAAATTCGAAGTTGAGAGGCCGTAAGCCAACAATGGCACAAGTGGTACCAGTCAAATACATTTGAGAAATGCCACATATATATCCAGAGAAAGACATTCGTGTTATACCCTCCGGCTGGACAACTTGAGGCAACTTTCACCAAAACTGAAAACGAGGATTCTAACTGGGGCTTTTCTTACCCTATAATTTGTCAAAGGCTGACCCTGAGCGTTTATCAATTTATAGTACTAAGAATCCT
Source organism: Lipotes vexillifer (assembly GCF_000442215.2). NCBI lineage: Eukaryota > Metazoa > Chordata > Mammalia > Artiodactyla > Lipotidae > Lipotes > Lipotes vexillifer. Next base: position 682,842 of record NW_006770128.1, read on the forward strand.
CCTCAACCTTCCTATGAATCCTCATCTTCCCCTTCAAAGGAATACCCTTACCTTCCACTTCACTCCGGCTCTTCTCCTACCCTCCTAAACACACACACACACTCTCACAAACACAATGTTGTAACAACAGGTGTCACAGTCATCTGTGACTCACCCCACACCAATTCTGTACCGGTCTGACTGCTGATTACATTCTGACTGCAACAGCGACTGAGAATATGCCAGTCCTTTCCTCTCTTAACATTACTTCCTCCATAAATCCTTCCAATTTTGTGCTAATATTCTGGCTTAGACATCACCATCCTGAGCCTGGTATTTTCTGGATCCAATTCTTCCCAGCCTGAGCTTTTAAGCCAACCTGTGTTTTGTCTCCCTAATGGCTGGCAGGTGAGTGAAAAGCTCCACAACTGGGCCCTAGTCTAGGTAAAAGAAACGTGGCTCATCCTCACCTGTCACACTCCACAGCCAGAGGCAACACAACCGTCAGCACCAGACCTGCCACTCCCAAGCCCATGCAACTGACCGAAGAATACAACGCCTCCCACCCGTGATGAACCAGGGCAGTGTGAGGCTGTATGAAAGGCTGAAGAAGATCGCAGTTACAGAGGGTTCTAGACTAAGCCAAGGGCCTTCTCAAGGACACCGTCTCTGCCAAACCCACCCCAGGAACCATACGATGTGTAGGTATGGGTGAGGGTACAGCTCTTCCAGAATCCAGCCTATAAAATAGCCAGACTAACAAAGAGGTTGGTACCATTGTTTTCTGAGAGATACTATTTTATTGTCTGTTTGGGGCAACATCTGTAGCTCAGAACCTGAGTGCTCATAAGTGCTGAACCCTGCAGAGAATGAATATAAAGGTCCTGCCAAGAAGAGCTCCTCCCTCAAACTTACTATTTCAGGTTTTCATTTTGGGGTTCAAGAGGAAGCAGCAAGTAGGACAGAGAGGTGGAAAAACCATACACCCAGAGCTCAATCCAGTATGAGACTTTTAAACGGTTTTGTTTCACAGACAAGTAGCCATTCCATGGTCAAGTTTCCTACCACTGCAGCCCACGACTCACAAGGAAGAGAGTGTAAGCGAGGCCCTGGGATAGAGACTCCAGGCATGTGCCCTGTTACTAGGAGACAAGATGGAGTGGAGGATAGGGGCCCTGCTTTGGGGTAAAGTGATGGGCCAGAGAGGGCAGAACATCAAAATTACATGCGTTGATAAGGATATACCCTTACTGTTATTTGATGGTAGACTAGAAATCAGGTCAAGGAGGTTTTTTTTAATGACTTAACAGCATTTGGGAAACAGGGGGATTTCATAGAAAACTCCAAATTTCTGGCATCTCCTGAATAAAATGAGACTATCTGGTCACAGTGAACCCTTTCCTGTGAGAGGACCCTGGCAGGAATGAAGTGTTGAGCATGTCCATCCAATATTCCATGGAAACTACACAGGCTGCTTTACACATCTGCCACCTGCCTAGCATTTTAGTACAGTCATGTACTAAAGGACTACAAGCTCCAAGGAGAGCAGGTCATGTGTTATTTTTCTTCGTAAGCATATTTCAACATAGTGCCAAGGGCACAGTGCCCAGCAACTGTGCCTGCTGGGTGCTAGGCACTAGGTATCAAATACTCTACTAGACCCTCTGCATACACCACCGCATTCCATTCTTACCCTTTTGAAATATTTGCTCCCCACTTTGCATATGAGGTTCAGAGAATCAGCTAACTGCCCTTCCAAAGCTCACACAGCTAGGAAGCAACTACAGAATCTCATCCCAAGTTTATGTGATTCCAAAACAGTGTGGAAAAGCAAGTCAGGCTACGGAAAAACAGTTTCTAGTTTAAAAAAAAAAAAAAGAGCTTGATAGCAAACACTCTCTGGTTTCCCAGATACAGTTTTTCTTCCACATCTGTCAACAGAAAGTACAGATATTATAAGGTCATTGCTTCTCTCTTCTGCAACTCCTCTTAAGAACCTTGCATCAAGAGAGCCGAGCCCTCTCTAACCTTTGGAGATGGTCTGCACTCTGTCTGTGGAGTATGTTTCTTCTCGAGGCCCCCCCAACCTTCTGAGATGGTCTACATTCTATGGAATGAGTTCCTCTCAGGGCCTCCCCAGCCTTCGGAGATGGTCCACAGTCTATGGAATGTGTTTCTCTCAGGGCCTCTCTAGCCTCTGGAGATGGTCCACACTCTGTCTGTGGAATGTAGTATCTCTCTATATAAATTCACTTTCACTTAAAAAGAAAAAGAGAGAGCGCCAACATCTACCTCCTATCTTCAAATGGGTTATTTCAGCTACAGGGATTAGTGACCATGCTTCATCTAGGCAATTTGGAAGGAAAAGCATTAAGTTTAAACATAACATGCCTTCAATGTGAGATCACAAAGACAAAAAGTCATAGCGGGAAGTCATTCCATGTAATAGGAAGCCGGGACTCTTAGCCAAGGGGCAGAGCACAGAACAAGCTCTCAACGACAAACATTCTCTCTCGGGCTACACATCAGCTGACTGGTAACTGAACAAATGGCTATTTAAGCTACTTGCTTGAAAACACAAAAGGTGCTACCCATTCACAGTTTGAAGAGGCAACAGGGCAGCTCCCAGAAGAGGTCAAATTCTGGCAAAGGTCTGAAAATGACTTTATCATATAGGGTTGTCCACCTATCAATGTATACTGATATTGGTGACATGCCAGCAGTAGGACAAAAAACTACCCGCTCTTTTCTCTGGTCCCTTATGCAATCACAAGATACACTACGAGATGAAATTACCCTTTTAATGTTTATCTCCCTGGACCAGACTCCTCAAAGGCGGAACCAGTGTCTTACTGCTTGAATCCTCAGCACCTTCTATGGTGATTGCATATGGTAGGCATGATGGTATCTTCCCATCCCCAGTCAAAAAGGATTCTTTTTCTGATCCACACATTTGCCTGTTAACACAGCTAGGTGCCAAACTAAATCACATACAGATATATATCTAAACCACTTTGTATTAGCATTTACCATAAAAGTGATAGGAAATCAGAACTGAATCTAACCCATGGACAGGCTATGCCCATGACACAATGCCTCAGAGAGACCTGGCTGCTGCTCATGGAACACGCTGAGCTTAGAGCTTTGCTGCTTGAACATTCATGTGCCTATGAATCACCTCGGACTCTGGCTATTCTATAGATTCTGAGTCTGTGGGCCTCAAGAGTCTGCATGTCTTTTTTTTTTTAATTGAAGTATAGCTGATGTACAATGTTGTGTTAATTTCTGCTGTACAGCAAAGTGAATCAGTTATACACATATATGCATTCTTTTTCTCATTCTTTTCCACTATGGTTTACCCCAGGATACTGAGTATAGTTCCCTGTGCTATACAGTAAGACCCCGCTGTTTACCCATTCTGTATAAAATAGTTTGCATCTGCTCATCCCAAACTCCCAGTCCACCCCTCCCACAGCCCTCCTCCCCCTTGGCAACCACAAGTCTATTCTCTATGCCTGTGAGTCTGTTCCTGTTTCACAGACAAGTTCATTTGTGTCATATTTTAGATTCCACATATAAATGATATCATACGGTATTTGTCTTTCTCTTCCTGACTTACTTCACTTAGTATGATAATCTATAGTAGCAAGCGTCTGCACTTCTAATAAGCTCCCAGCTGTTGCCGACACTGCCAGTTTGCGGAGCCCCTCTGAGCAGCAAGGATCTAGGAGCTCCAATGGAGCTCCAATGGGGACCGTGACCACCTTGGTTCCTTGCAGCCTCCGCCATGCTCTAAGGAGCTGGGCTGATTTGCAGCATAGGATAGCACTGATGTGATGTGCTTTAGATGGGATATTCCTAAGGCAACAACCTTTTCCTTTTATCTCATTCAAGCTCTAACAATCTATCAGCAGTCAATCCTAAGGGGTAAGAATTAGTACGGGGGGGGGGGGGGTAAG
>NW_006770128.1:686790-702341 GCF_000442215.2 Lipotes vexillifer
TTGGGGGGGGGGGAGTAAGTCAGAAAGAGGAAAATAAATATTGTATATTAACGCATATATGTGGAATCTAGAAAAATAGTATAGATGAACTTATTTTCAGAGCAGAAATAGAGATACAGTTGTAGAAAACAAACGTATAGATACCAAAGGGGAAGTGGGGGGGATGAACTGGGAGATTGGGATTGACATATATACACTACTATGTATAAAATAGATAACTAATGAGAACCTACTGTATAGCACAGGGAACTCTACTTGGTGCCCTGTGGCGACCTAAATGGGGAGGAAATCCAAAAAAGAGGGGATATATGTATAGGTATGGCTGATTCACTTTGCTGTACAGCAGAAACTAACACAACAGTGTAAAGCAACTATACTCCAATTAAAACAAAAAAGAGAGAGAGAGAATGAGTATACGGGGAAAACTCTCAAAAACAAATAGCAAGTGCCTTCATGACCACCACCCCCTATGTGGCTGTCACAGCTGTGGCTGCCTGGGGTATGCACCCCTGGGTGCCTGGTGAGGGCTTTATCCTCATTAGAAACAGGTTCCTACATGCTCCTGCAGCCTCTACCCTTTTCTTCCAGATCGCACATTATAACTTCCAATCTCTTTGGGCTTTCTAAATAACCTAGGCAGGGGGTCCGAATACTGAGGGGGGCACAGACTCCAAGGGGAATCTGATAAAAGCTATGAACACTCTTTGCCCCGCAAATACACAGACACTAAAGGTTACTTAACATTTAAAGGGTTTCATAGACAGTGCCTGAAGCTATAAAAGGAAGCCTGCTCCCTGGTTTCTGGAAGATGTACTTTAAAGACACAGGGTAACACTTGGGACACTGTTTTTAAAATACGAATCCTTTTCAACAAATACTCCATGGGAGATACCAAGTCCCTGACTCTGGAAACTTACTGCAGATTGTAAAACGCCTGCAAACAGGTTACATGCCTCATTACAGAGCAAGATGACAAATGAATAAAATCCCAAATTTCAAGACAAAGCCGCAAGCCTAGAAACAATAACCGTGATGGACACTGCTCTGACCCACTTTTTCTTAAAAGCATGCAAGAGATCGTGGGACTTGTTCTGTTTATCCACAGAAGGACTTCAGGATGGAGGGGACCAGAGGAGAAGCAGGAGAGGAAAACTAATTAAAAAGCAAATGGGGAAAAAATGAGCTTGGAAAGGGCTCACTGAACTGCTGACAGCCTAGAGTGCGGAGGTGAAAAACAAACGCAAAAGAGATTTGGCAGAATCCAAAAAGAGCAGGATCAGAATGAGAAATGAGGACACAGCCAACTTCCAGCCACAAGTCAGAGAGAGGAGTCAGAGGGACATTTGCGCAGAGGAGAAAAAATAAAGTTCCCTGGACGAAAGTGGAAAGAACAGAGTGGAATGAAGGAGAGAGAGGAACGAGAAGGAATGTGGACAGGCTGCTGCTGCAGCAAATAAAACATGGCAGCATCACACACACACACACACACACACACACACAATCTCACCCAATGCAATCCAATGCCCTCTTAAGAAAAAAGAGGGAGGAGACAATGAGCAGCCTAAGCCATCACAAATCAGCTTAAAATTACAAACGAAAGCCCACCTGGTGCGTGGAGGGATTTGCAGGCACCCGCAAGAGCACCTCCCACCGCCACATCACAGGCTGTCCGCTCCTTTCCATTAATGCAGGAAACCACAAGCCAGAGACACCCTCTTATGCTCCTTTCATCTGAGCCATTGACTGCGGAGACAGGTCATTTCACAGGGGGTAGAGGTGGGGATGCAGGAAAGAGACAGGCTATATGAATGGAGGTGCCTAAGAGCATGACTTTGAAACAGAGCTGCGTCTGGAAAGGAAAGTTTCCTGAAATGAGAGGCTGGGGGAGAAAAGGATCCCGTGGCCGACTGTAAAGATACACAACACTGCCCACTGCAGCCTGTAGTGTCACGCAGAATACAAAGTCCCGTTGGCCACTCAAAGGCTTGTGAACTTCTCTGTAGACCTTCCTTCCAACAGGGGTACCTGTGCTGTGCCTGTGTTACCCTCACAAAAAAAGACAACGGACCCGGCAACAGCCCAGTTACGGGGGCAGTGCTGAATGAGTAACTGTGATAAGGCAGCTAGGGACTTCCCTGGCGATCCAGTGGTTAGGGCTCTGTGCTTCCACTGCAGGCGGTGCGGGTTCGACCCCTGGTTGGGGAACTAAGATCCTGCAAGCCTAGCGGCGTGGCCAAAAAAAAAAAAAAAAAAAAATGCAGCTAACCAATTAGTGTTTACTCACTGCCAGGCTCAGGCTCCACTTACAGCCCTTTACTTATACAAACTCATTTATTCCTCTCAATCACCCTAAGGGGGAAGTACCATCCCCACTTTACAGATGAGGAAACAAGTCTGAGAAAGTAACTCGCTTGCCTGAGGTCACACCTCTAATAAGAGGCAGGGGTAGCATTTGAACCCAAGACCCTTAATAATTTCATCAGCGGTTCCCAAACTCAAACTTTCTCACCTTACTGTGCCCTTAGAGCTTCAGTCATTTTTTCATGATACCCTTCAGCCAAAAGAAGTAACTCAGAAAAGCTCCATTTACCAAAGAGTTCGGGCCAAAGAACTTCATGGCAGTAGTTAAGTGCTATCTGGCAGAGATAGCTGTTTTCCTCAACATTGCACAATATCCCCATGGTGCCCTCATGACTTTCTCCAGGAATCCCAGGTTCCCTCAGCACAGTTTGGAATCCACAGAACCACACGTGCCTGCCTACCTCCTTCTGGTGAGGGAAAGGCATCGGCCTGCAATAATCACACTGTCTGTTCCTTCAAGTGCATGAGTCACTAGAATGAGTCCTCTGGCCGTCAGGAATGGCTGAGCCTCTGAGCCCTACTGGCAGTGGGGTCCACCTGGCCCACCTGATCTCCTGTCACTTCAACGCAACACTGACCCAAGCCTTCCAGAAGAAGTGACTAAAGGTCCTGCCACCTGCTTCCCCTTCCCTCCAGCCATTTCCTGCTCCGGGTTCCTGGGTGACTCAGTTCCTATTCTGGGAAGGCTCTCCACCCACAGACTTGGTTCACCCCTTCCTTGGAGGTCAGTGCCCACTTTGCACACAAACTTTGCTGGGCTACTCCAATTGGCCACCTTCATGTGCATCTCCCCCACCCCTCTGGTTATGAACTTCTGCAGGGTGGGCTCATACTTCGCCTATCTTGGCGGCTTCCTCAGGGACTATGCACAGTAAATGGTACAGTCTTTCTTGAGTTTTCATTAAGGAAGAATAGAACAAGAGAGCAAAGGATGGCTTAAGGGACCACAAGAAGGATTACGGGATGAATGAATAAAAGAATGTGGTAGGTGAATGGCATTGATGGCCCTAATTAATGGTCTCCCTTATCCACGCACCTTGCAATGAGACTCCACAGCAACTCTCATCAAGACGAGTCTTTATCCTTATCCTCTGAATCTGGACGGATCCTGCACCTTGCTTTCGCTGATAAACGCGGTGGAAGTCAGGAACGTCAGTTCTGAACCTGAGCCTCAAAAGGCGTTCACCGCATGCCTCCGCTTACCCTCTTAGAACCACATAAATAACCTCGGCCAGCCTGCTGCAGGAGGGCAGGCCATGTGGAAGGGAGCCCAGCTGTCCTGAGACAGGCTGGGTCCTGGAACCCTTCGCTGCAGTGCTTGCACCAGGACAAACGTCTCCTCCAGCAACAAAATACAAATATAAGGGACTAAAAGTAACTGTGTGCATGCGCAGTTGGGGCAAATTATGGACAACAAGATACAAAGACCAAATCGCCCAACTGCCGCTTCTGAAGAGCTATGAGCAAAAGGAGGGGGTCAGGAACAAAAGCAGGGTACTGCGCATGCCCCCTGCACACAACGCCACCGAAGGGGTGGGCAGACCACCTAAGCCCCGCCTCTGGCCCGACCCCCTGGACACACCCCTACCCTCACCGCAAATAAGGGACCAGCTCCCCCCGCCCCCTCCCCCAGGGAGCAAGTGAGCCAGGGAACAGTTTACTTGTTTTCTCTCCCCCCTGCTGCAGCAGGGGCCCCAATAAAGCCTTGCCTGAATTTCTCGTCTGGCGTCTGATCAATTTCTGTTGATTAAGGAGGCCACAAATGCTGGTCAGTTACAGTCCCAGCTGAGACCATCCTGGACCAGACTCAGCCAGCCAACCCCCCCAAACACATGGGAAGCCAGCTAAGAACAGCAGACTACCCCCTAATCGCATGAGTGAACCCAGCTGAGACTAGAACCACCACCCAACTGACCTGAGACCCAGGAACACTTACCGTCTTAAGCCACTTACTTAACACTTACTGATTTAAGCCACTAAGTGCTGGTGTAGCTTGTCATGTTGGCGTGGCAACCGCTAACTGCTGATGAATGAACAGTCTAACTTAGGGCAGTAAAGAGTGTGTGTCCTGTGCCTTACTGAGCACCCAAGTTCTTAAGCAGATTGTGGTCGCATGTTAGGAGGCATCTCATGATCTGTTGTAAGGTGTTTTTTTGTTTGCTTGCTTGCTTGAGAGAATAAAATGAGAGCTTTATCCATGTGCACTTAAATGTTTCCCAGTGTTTCTTACATTTTTATAAAACAGGCTGATTTCATATCAGTCCTTACAGTCACGCTCAGATCTGGAGAGAAACCCTGTTGTAAGGGATTTGAATAAAATTCTGAACAAAATATTTCTGAACGGTACAAGGGATTTACTTGAAGTTAGGTGTGGACACATCATCACCCTCATCTGTAACACTCCCTCTGTGCATTCTGATCATCTCTCTAGAGGGAAGAATGGGGCAGAGGTGGACAAGATCCCACTTCCTATTCCACCTCCTGGAAGCCAATATAATAGTAACAGCCAGCAGGTGTTCATTGACCTGTATAACCCACCCTCTCTTCACTCACACCACCCTGCCTGGAAACCAGCTCCCAGTGAATCTAAACCACCATTTCCGGTGAAGATGTCGAATCCTTCTGAGAAAGAAAAATGTTTTTATGCCTAATTCATTTTTCTTCCTTCGACGTTCCTTGTTTTTCCCCCCGTCGGTCAACATATTGCCTAGTTACGTGGAAAACGAAAGACGTGTCTTCTGCCCCCAGGGAACTCCAGTCTGATGGACTTAAGAGGCCCTCTTCTCTAAGCAAGAGGTTAGATAGGGGCCCAGCCTTACTCCTTCTGGCTATAAGTCAGAAATCCACAGCAGGTGGTGAGCCCCAGGGCCTGCCACCTAAAATGGGAAAGTCCTAGTAACCGAACCTGCCATGGTGGTTGTCCCAGTGGAGCTGCAGGAAGCCTGTAATCTCAGCCCCATTTCTGAAATGAAGAACTTTAATTAATGTCCTTGTGGAGGGTGACTGCTTCTTCGGTGGCAAACGCAGCACCTCTCCATGATGCATTTCCTCTGGAAAGTGGCTTTCGGTTCAGTTTTTAGGTACCCACACCCACTTTCTCTTACACTTTCCCAGGGAAGTCTAGCCCAGCAAATTCTCAAGGCCTGCAAACCTCAGTTTCACATACGTAAACTGGAGGAGAAATGAGATTGAATAAGATGCTATGACATGAAACTCCAAAGGCTCGGCATAGTCCTGAGCAGCTATCAGTGCTCACAAATGATTGCTTTCTTTCCTTGCAGCTACAAAAACCCAACTGGTACCCGCCCCCCGACCCACACACACACACGCACGCACTCCTTCAGGCCATACTCATCCCCTTCTGCCCAATGTAATGTCACATTTGTAATAGCATGAAGTCCTGAAAGTCAGATCCCCAAAACATAGACATTCATTCAACTTTTAGCCAACACCACGCTGGGTATGATCAACATAGGGCCCCCTGAGGCTCTTGCCAACCTCCAGGGACATGTCTCTTACTAGAAAGGATCACAACAACCTCCTGAACAATCCACAGAACAGCTAACGAGAAAACAAGCCACTGGGGTCCTAGCAAAAGCCTCCCGTTATCCTACTGAAGTTGGTCTTCCACCAAGTCCACAGTGGCTTTATCTTCTGGCAAAGGCATCCCTGTGCTAAGCAAAACTCCTGTCATGTACAGACGAGGGCTCTGATCTATTCAGCTGGCCCTCAACTGTCAAGTACAAGATGGATGGTGCCTCCTGTCTGGAGACCTCACTCCCCTGTTCCCACCTCCCTCATTCCCTGAGCACCCGAGATGGTCCCCAGACAGAGAGCACTAACGGCAAAAAGGAGCAGCATAGAAAACGATGCCAAATCTGTCTTCATCAACCACCTTCCTATGCTGGGTGTGAAAAGAGCTGAAGAATGACTCAGATCACCCGCTTACGTAAGGCGACCTGGGTGTCTAACATGCTTCATGTACCAACCAGCACTATTTCCTAGTCAGTCTTTAATTTCCCTTCAGGATCTTCACGGTACATTCTTTAGATCATGAAATGGGCTCAAAAGAAAAACTTGGACTCCATGCTTTCAGGTTGTCAAAGGGGTTTTGAGCTGCTTCATCTTCAGTTTCCTTCGTCGTAATCCTTCCATCCTGGAAGTGTATCGGGTTGCAACAGGGGAATTTCCCACTAAAAACCCGAAAATCAAGTTCGGTCCCATTGGACCTGGACATCAACAAGCTTCAGACTTATCCATCTTTTACCCGCTGAGTCCCCTGGGTAAAACTATAAATGCCCAGGGTGAGTATTAATAAATTCAGCTAGACCAAATTAAGCCAGCCTGATTTGGACCTTGTTCCTTTTTTTCTGCTCATCTCACGGCAACAAACCAAACAAATGGTGAGAGCAGAATGGTATGCAGTACAAGACACCAACTTCACAAGCTTCTCCCCTGCAGAACAGCTGAGAGGTGGTGGGGTCCGCTAGAAAACATCAGCCCCTTCGAAAATTTCATTATGCCTGCCTAAGGTCAGCATCTCAAAACAGTAAAGATTACAAAGTCCATTATAAGCACACCACAAAAGCATATAACCAAGTCCTTTGGAATCAAATATAAAGGATGAGGTTAAAACCACAACATAGTACCAAGGACACACCCACCAGAATGTCTAAGGTGAAAAGGACAGGAAATAGCCAGTGAACTGAGGATGTGAGCGAGGGTAGCTCTCACACACTGATGGTAGAAGGTAAAATACAAGTTGGTATGACCAGGAAAACTGGTAGTTTTGTCATACAGCTGAGTATGCACACTCCCTGTGACCCAGAAATTCCATTTCTAAGTATATACTCAACTGCAGTGTGGGCCTCTGTTCACCAAGAGCCATATACTAGAGTGTTTCCAGAAGCAACATTCAGAACAGCCCCAAACTGGGAACTATCCAGATGCCCGTCTACGGTAGAATGGACCAATAAATGGCAGCATATCCACACAACGGAAGACTCTACCGCAGTGAGAACAGATGGTCTACAAATATACACAATAATATGAACTTCATAACATCATACTGAGCAAATGAAGCAAAAACACAAAAGAGTACACACTCCATGAGTTCATTTACAGAGTACGCAGAAACAGACCAAAGGAATCAGGGATAGTAAAGGTCAGGACAGTGGTGGGAAGGGTAGTGCAGGTAGTGATGACCAGAAGTGAGCCGAAAGCGTTTCTGAATTGCTGGCAATGTTCTGTTTGCCCGTCTAGCTGGTTAGGGGGCTGTGAGCACTTTGTGCCAATCCATCAAGCTGTACACTTGTCATGGGTACTTTCCTGCATGCATATTATATGCCAGTAAAACGTTAAATTGAAATCAAGGGTGCTGGGTTATTTTTTTTTTTAAGTCCCAGCTTGCCTCAATGACTCTACCCAATGCTGGTTGGCCGGTAGGTGGAGCGAAGGTTCCTGACGATGACGGCGGCTCTGGGAAAGGTACCTACCCTTAGGCGGTAGGTGGTTGTGTGCCCTATCACCCCACGTGCCTAAGCTTGTTAAAGATCGGACAGAACGCTGACTCAGGTTTCCTCGCAGTTCTAATTCCTGAAGATTCTAACGCTGCCCTCATCACCCCATTCCTTCATGAAGCGGATCAGAATCACAAGTGGAAGGTGGCCAGCCTTTAGTGTACTGCCGGAACCGGAGGGAGCCCAACTCTCACCACCTGAACGTCTTCGATGTTTCCATAGCCAGCCCAATCCCTGATCAGACAAAATGGCGCCTCACCATCAGGACCACCTATTTATCAACCTGCAGTTTCAACCCGAGAGTCCAATTTGCTGCCAGCCTGTCACTTGCCTCCTTTTCTTTTCTCTAGGAAAATGAGGCGATGAGGTATATACAAAGTCATGCTTTTACCCAAGTCAGCAGCAAAGGCCCTCTGTAAATCAAGTGCGCATATTCAAAAGCTTGTCCACACAAGGCTCTTCCAAAGAGCAGAACAGATCTCAATGTCAAGGAGAGGACGAGCCAAACATTCTGCACCTGCATCGACTTCCTCAAATCAGGCCTTCCTCGCCCAGTGACGCTCAGCACTCAGGCTGGTTCATGCACCACCATCGCCCCAGAGACGTGCAGGTCTCAAGGTCTTCCTGACATCCCCCCTTCTCCCCGGTTTGACGTATCACAATGGAATAATAAAAGAAGTATTTCTGGAGAAGAATGAGAAGACGATGAAGAGGAGAGACAGAATGCAAGTACAGGGGAAATGCAGGTCTTCCCCATGATTTTCCATGTAAAACGAAAGCCTTGTTCTGGGGGGGGAGTTGGAGATGCTCCGTATTTCCAGAGAACCCTGATTTTACATTCTCGCAAAACTGGACGAGAGGAGGCCCAGGAAGCAAGGTCATCATTTTAAGGTGTTTTATGTTGTTGTACAACGAAGCCAACCCCATGTACAACCCCCCTGACCCCAAAAAAGATGCAAAACATGAGAAGAGGAAGACAAGTGGCTGCTGGTGACACACAACTGCAGGACAGGCCTTGGTCTTTCCATGCACATGGCCTTCATGCCAATGGAACAGAGACCCCCTGGCAACGCTGCTCTCAAGATACTCAGAAAATCTGACACTGATCACAACTGTGGGGCCTTTCCTTACTGATTTGATTTTCTTTATTATTTAATTCTTTCATTTTCCCGAGGCTGAAAGTGAGATCACGTTTTATTAAAACAAAGAATATTGTATAAAAATTTTAAGAAGTTTAAAGCCCAGTCAAGAAAGGTCAAATAGTTATAGAAAGTTATGTTTATTACATTTTTGCTTCACTTGGATGTTCAGTTTCATGGTCTGGTGAAGGCCCTGTTTCGACCTTGTTTCCTTAGACATTTCATATAGACATACTGTAAGTTCTTCCTTAGCTTTTATCCCCAAGTGGGACAAAGATGAAGGTTTTGGGGCGGGAGGGTTACATACATCTCTGTGTTATTTATATTGCAAATACTAGTGTAAGAAACTACTCTTTTTGCTTGCTGAGAATATCAGCCTGTCCACTCCCTGGTGGACAGGAATTCTACTTGCAATGTTCCTAAATAGCTAACCAGCCACCCTCTTAGCCGCTAAAGCTAACAGAAGTCTGGCTGATGACTTTATCTCCCTAGGGTGCGAAACATCCAGGGGAGTCAGCATGGTCTAATACAGTTTTTTTCTGAGTGGGGGACATTTACGTCCTGGCACACATAATATCCAAACACACTCTTGATTCTAACAGTTCAGTAATTATTTCAACATGTACACACACGCCAAATCTGTACGTTTGTATATGTTGTCAGGATGAGACCAAATTAAAATAAATGATAAATTTATGATATATAAATAAAATAATAATACATTCTTATTAAAATAAGTTTGAAGAAAAAATGCTAAAGTAACTAGTACAGGTGGTAACAGGAAGATGGTAAAAACTGTGCATGAAGTTTGGAAAATACTGGTCTGCCTTAAAAAGAAAAGATCTTGCCAAGATTCAGAAAGCTCTGGCTATACAGGCTGCCTGGCTGTGTTGTGTCCCTGGGGACTCTCCACCTCCCTTGCCCCGGCAGCCCTCGCTAGAATGACAGCAACAAGGCTGACAGGGTTAGGACAGGGTGACATGCGAAATCTTTTAGAAATAGAACACAAGGGCTTTTTGCCTTCAAATAAGGTGTGGGTACTGTCCAGCTGAACCTCATGCACCTTTATTGAGTTTTGACACACACACCAACAGGGCAATAGAGTAAAAGCTTAAACCTCCTTAAAACCTCCCTGAGCTGTGGAAAGTCACTCTGCCAAGCCTGCAGGCACTGACCCCCTGAGGTCTGCTTGGTGGCACCACACCAACTAATACATATCATTGAGGCCTGGGGTCTCAATGCCAACCGTGCCCAAGATTCCCAGGAAGGCAGAATGTTCCAAGGTCAATCATTACTGGGCTCTCAAGATCACTTTTGAGCCTAGCAGAAGCAAATGACCAGCACCTCTGGTAAGCAACTATCTTTTTTTAACCTGTTAGTATCATCCTGGGGTTTGCCATGTGCCTCGAAAAAGCAAGCTTGATCTGGAGGCTAAAACATAAAAGTCTGGCGGGCTCAGGGAGATGAAAGAGGAGCTTGCCCAGATGGGCAAGTTAAGTTTCCCAGAGAAGACCTATTTCTTCACCTTATATACTTTTTCTTAAGTAACTGCCCACTGTGCTAGGCAGAACGATGTCCCTACCCCCAGCAAAAAATGTTCCTGTCCTAATCCCCAGAACCTGTGAATATGTCGCCTTACATGGCAAGGGGAATTAAAGTTGCACATGGACGGTGGGGGGGATGGGTGAATTAGGGGAAGAGGATTAAGAGGTACCAACTATCAGTTATAAAATAAATGTCACAGGAATATAATATACAGGGAACACAGTCAATATGATAACTCTGGATGGTGTATTATCTATAAAAATATCGAATCACTATGCTGTACACGTGAAACTAATATTTTGAGTCAAGAATACTTCAGTTAAAGATATACGGTTGCATCTGGAACTAAGGTTGCTAATCAGATGACCTTAAGAAGATTAGGCTGGATTACGCAGGTGCGTCCACAAGGGTCCTCACATGTGGACCCCTGTCAATGTCACAGGGTCAATGTCTAAGAAGTGTCAAGACAGACTGGCTTTTAAGATGGAAGGGGGCCACCAGGTAAGGGCTGCGGGCAGCCCCTAGAAGCTGGAAAAGGCAGGTCAACATTCTCCCCTGGACCCTCCAGAAAAGAACGCAGCCCAGCTGGCCCGTGATTTTAGCCCAGTGAGACTCCGTATTAGTTTCCTATTGCTGCTGTAACAAATTACCACAAACTTAGTAGCTTAAAACAACAGAAATTTACTCTTTCACAGTACTAGAGTCCTCAAGTCCAAAATCAGTTTCACCCACCAGCCTAGGAGACAATCCATTCCCTGGCTCCTCCAGCTTCCAGTGGCTGTGGACATTCCTTGGCTTGTGGCCACACCAGGCCAGTCTCCACCTCCCATGGTCACTCTGCCTTCTCCTCTCCTGTCTCTGTGTAATTTTCCTCTGCCTCTCTGTGATATGGGTATTTGTGATGGCATTTAGGGCCCATCTTGATAATCCAGGATAGCCTCCCCATGTCAAGATGCTTAACTTACATCTGCAAAGTCTCTTTTTCCATATAAGGTACCATTTACAAGGTCTAGGAGTCAAGAGCTTGAAATCTGTGGAGGGCACTATTCAGCCTACCACAGACCCACTTCAGACTTCTGACCTCCAGAACCGTAAGATGAATGTGTGTTGTTTTAGGCCACGGAGTGTGGTCATTTGTTACAGCAGCAATAGGAGACTAATACGCCCCCTATCTCCCAAATGTGGGTTACAAATCAGGAGACAGCATGGGTAAGAGGAAGGAGCTAGCCCATCCCTACCAGTCACACATCAGCATCCTGGGGGGCCTTTGCATCTAATGATGACACCCCTCTTCCCCCACTAGATGTGAAAGAATGCCAAGATTCTGAAGTAGGTGGCCAATAGAATCTTCAGAAATCACCCTTCTCTCCTCTTAACTGCCAGAAGTTTCTTAAATAAACTTTATGGTAATTCATAAAGCAAAGCTCAGGGGCTAAAAAAGAACTGACATTCATTTCAGGGAATTCCTCTTCATATAATGAGTACGCTGCATCCACAAATGTCAAAGGGTTTTGCTCACAAAGCCCATAATCCCTACCACAAATATAAGACAGTGTCAGACCCTAAAGGACCATATTCCTCAATTAGGAACAGCCTCTTCAGACAGCTTCCGTATCAACCCAGGGCCAGAACATCACACTTTCAAGCACCCATTCACCCTCGGGGCATGTTACACTGCTGACTTGCTGTCATCTCCGGAGGGATTTCTATTTCTGGAACTGCTCCCTTCTCACTGACCTGCCTTCAAGACACTGCAGCAATTCCTGGGCGGACTCCTCTCCCAGAACTCACCACACTGAGACACCTATAGGTTGCGTCCCCTGCCTTCTCCTCTCTGCATTCTCTCCCTTAGTGAGTGTACCCTGGCCCACAATCTCAGATCCATACACCCAGCCTTGACCCCTCCCCTGAGCAAACTCCAGATGCAAACGCCCAAGCGCCTACGCCACTTGAATGTTTAGGAAATCCTCCCAATTTAGCCAGGCCCCAAACAGAGCTGCTGATCTCATACAAATGCACCCATCCACTCGGTAAATGGCACCACCGTCCACCCAGAGCTCCAACGAAGTCCACAGCCCTCACGTTCACACTCTCTTCATACCCTCCCACCCCTCGTATTTAATCCCCCAGCAAGTCTATCAGCTCTGCCTCCAATATGTATGCCAAATCTGACTATTTCTCAATCCAGTCCAAGTTCCCCTCACTTCCCAACCAGACTATGGCTACCAGCTGGTCCTTTTGCCTCACTCACTGTCGCCTCCAACCAGACCGTAACTCTCCAGAGGCGGTTAGTCATCTTTCTAAAGTAGAAATCCACTCCCCACTGTGAAACTACCCAGGCCCTTCCAGCTGCACACAAACTTACACTTGACCATGATCTATGATGCGCTCTGGCCACCGCCCAGCCCTCAGCCTCTCTTCCCCTTTGCTAGCACGCACACATGCTGGCCTCTGTCCTCGCCTGGAACGTGCTGGGCTTATCCCACCGCAGAGCCTTAGCGCGTGCTGCCCCTCACCTGTGAACGTGCATGCCTCCTCCAGATCTATGTGTGACTGTCCTCTTCCATCCCCGAGGCCTCGCCTCAAACGTTTAAGACCCGAGCGCAGCAAAAGTGACCCCTCAGTCACCCGCTTTCCTACTGCCCTACTTTGTCTTCTTCAGAACACTTAGGAATACCTGAAAAGGGCTTCGTGGTTTGTTGATGCAGGCGTGATGCCCTTCTGAGGGAGTGCACGCTCACAGAGGGCAAGCCTCTTTACCATGGTCTCCCCAGTGCCTGGTACGTCTCGGGGGCTCAATCAATACTTGGTCACAAGCTGCCGAGGGCTTTACAATCCAAGGGCAATAGCAAATCATCTTAAAAGGTATTATCCTAGGCTCTGTGTTTTTTTGTTTGTTTTGTTTTACTTCTTTTCCCTTTATACTTTTTCATTTTTTATTTTTTGTGGTACGCGGGCCTCTCACTGTTGTGGTCTCTCCCGTTGCGGAGCACAGGCTCCGGACGCGCAGG
The DNA here is from genome assembly GCF_000442215.2 of Lipotes vexillifer. Lineage (NCBI taxonomy): Eukaryota > Metazoa > Chordata > Mammalia > Artiodactyla > Lipotidae > Lipotes > Lipotes vexillifer. The sequence continues at coordinate 700,366 of NW_006770128.1, forward strand.
CTCAGCGGCCATGGCTCACGGGCCCAGCCACTCCGCGGCATGTGGGGTCTTCCCGGACCGGGGCACGAACCCGCGTCCCCTGCACCGGCAGGCGGACTCTCAACCACTGCGCCACCAGGGAAGCCCCCCTTTATTTTTTAATTGAAGTATAGTTGATTTACAATGCTGTGTTAGTTTCAGGTGTACAGCAAAGTGATTCAGTCATATTTTTTTTTCTTTTTCAGATTCTTTTCCATTATAGGTTATTACAAGATATTGAATATAGTTCCCTGTGCTATACAGTAGGTCCTTGCTGGTTATCTATTTTATATATAGTAGTGTGTATATGTTAATCCCAAACTTCCAATTTATCCAGTCACCTTGGCTCGGAGGAAGAATTATTTCCTGGTTCCAAGAGGAAAAGTATGAAGATCCCCCTCCTGCACATCATTCCTGTCCCCTCTCCAGGTTCCTCCGCTCTCTTTGGGTGTGTCCCATTCTTTCCTTCCTACCAGCTAGCTGGCTCCCTAACCTTCCACTTTATATTGTTTCTGCTTCTTCATAGAGCTCAGGGCATCACGATACTCGCTAACAACAAAGCTTTCTTTCGAGTCTCTCGATTCTTCTTCCTGAGAGGCCATCTCCCTGGCCTGGGTATAGAATGAGAGCACTCGGGCAGAAACCAGAAGTTCTAGTACTGACATGAAGAAATCCTCCCAACAGTAGTGAGACCAAGGGCATCTCCATTCATTCTCTTTTAAAACATGAGTACTGACCACAGGATCCTCCCCCAAGGGTGGGAGGAGTGTCAAAACCAGCAGATGGCGGGAATCAGGAGGACATGTGAAATGAGGACTGAACGAGAATGAAGATTAGGAGGGAAACAAATCTCTGCGTAAACAACATGATCCACTAAGAAAAATTAAGCCGTGGAAGGACACGCCCGATCCTTTCTTAAATGCCTGTACAAAGGCTCACTCTTAGGCGGAATGCTTCCTCTTGGCCACTATACAACAACTCCAATTTGTGCCAGGTAGTAAACATGTTAGAAGGTTTTGCTCAAGTTGGATCTAATGCCTACAACATGCCTGCAAAGGAACTACAACCTCCCTTTTCAGGGGAAGAAAAAGATGTTCAGAAAGGCGCAAGGCCGGTTTATCCAGGAGGCATGGCATGGAGGGCCTGTGAAACTCTTAGGGGCCATGAAAACGCTCTCATTTTTTTAAAATAAGAAGAAAAAAAGTGCATATAATTCCCCCTGGATACAATCAATAAAATGTAATTTTCAATACTGTAATGGAGGAAGGGGTCCATTAAACCACCAAGGTGGCTCTGAAGAGATGGAGCGAGATTCACCTACAGTTACCAGAAGCAAAGAGCTGAGAAAAGGCCAGATCAGCCCCTACTCTTTTCCATAACACCACTTGGCCTCCTCATACTTTCAAACCTCATGGAACCCTGGGTAACTCTTGAGTTTTAGAATGTCTCCATCACCTGAGCTTTTTGAAAATGCATTTTTTTCAATGCAAGAATCATGTAGCTAGATACTGTGTAGCACAGGAAACTCTCTTCGATATCCTGTGATAAACCATATGGAAAAGAATATGAAAAAGAATGTGTGCGTGTGTATGAATCACTTTGCTGTACAGCAGAAATTAACACAACTTTGCGAATCAACTATACTTCAATAAAATAAATTAAAAAAAAAAATCATGGAGCTAGAAATGTACCTTATAGGACTTACCAAAAATCTGATCATTCCTCCTGTTACAAATCCTTAGCTTACTTGAAAGACCGGTTGTTCTTAACATATTAAAACAAGTAGGCTCTGAGTGTTCCTATCCCTAGGACATCACTTGGAGAGCCCTCAAGGCAAAGACTGAGTTTCAAATAACGTGTCTCAAAGCTTGTCCCAGGACTGATAACTGCACTGAAATGACCTGGCATGCTCCTTTAAAAAATGCAGATTCCAGGGTCCTACCCCCATACCTGCTGAA
>NW_006770128.1:702355-747638 GCF_000442215.2 Lipotes vexillifer
GAACCACCAGGGTTAGAGCCCAGAAATCTGCATTATAAACGAGCAGCGCAGGGGATTCTGACTTGCTGTGGAGATTAAGACCCACTGTACTGGTCAGGAGCCCAGATGGGGACAAACTACTTTTTGCACGGTTTCAACATTTTCTAAATTTTCCCAGTAAACAAATATCAGGTACAATGAACCAACAATATACTTTGTTTTGTTCTCAACTTTACCACAAGCAACTAAGCATTAAAAAAAAAAAAACATCATTATCACTGACTACAAAGCCACTTCTGGAATATGAGTCACCAAATCAACCCCGTATTTGGAGTTGTTACATTTATTGGTGATTTTACCAGTATATACAGAGATCTGATGACATCATTTCGTCTTGTTAGTACAGTGGGGCCCAAGCATTTAGACAGTAAAATACCTACTTGATTATGCATTACTTTCATTTCTCTTTCACATTAGTTAGGAAATTGCATTGATTTTTTTCTTCCAATTATGTGTGCCGGTAGGTTCTATCATCTATGACTTGCGTTCCACGTGGCAAAGAGAGCATGACAAAATAACTGTTAGAAAGGAGACCATGGGCCTTATAGAATAAAGTTGGACTAAAGAAGAACCTGGCTAAAATGTACTCTCTGAGACACTGCTGCTAATCTCACAGGTAGGGGAGGTCCCGAAGGACATTTCCCACCCAACCACTCATGCACATACAAAAAAGAAAAGAAAAAAAACAGTGAGCTGGGCTACAGGGGCTGGCAGCCAGAGCAGATACCTAGAGCAGCACCTCTATCCAGGAACTGAGCCCTGGGCCAGCCACAAGGCAGACAAGCTGTATGAGAACACAATAAACATGAAATTCTGGCACGTGGTCGCTGGGGCAGGAGGCCAGGGATGGGAGAAAAGAGGAATAGAGAGATGAGAGTTCCTGGCAAGTCCAGGCCCTTGGGTTGGGTGGTTTCAAAGGTATTCAATAATAATCATAATGACAACAGTAGCAATAATGATGATGAAACAGGTTGCATATATTCATTAGTATCAATCAACTACTGTATCAGAGAAAGGAAAATAATTAATTTAGCAACAGTACCAAACCCTGGCAGCTTGCACTACAGACAAGAAGCTACATATTAGCACAGAGCAGTTTAAGCCTGAGAACTCACGGGCAGCTTCACGGGGGATGAAGAGCCACTGTTCTCATATTAAGAAAAAAAAAAAAAAAGCAGGTGCTTGGCATGGGGAGCATGGCCTCCTGAGCACTGTGTCAGGCAGATAAAGATGCTGGCGCCTGGCGGCCACCAAGACCACCACAACCAACCATTCTGTTTTCTCATTAGCATCGTGCAGCTGTTACCTCACTAGACAATAACACCCATGTCAAGGGATCTGACAAGCACAGGTCACCCTGAAGACGAGGGGAGACAAGGATCTGAAGACAAATCATAAAAATCGTTTCACCCTGACTGGAGCTGTCACAGGTTGACTGGACACGGCAGAAGATGGTGACTTCTTTTCCGAGTGGCCTCCGGAGGCTTCGAAGGGGCACTTACCTGTCTACTCTTCCCCCCTCCCTCCCCATCATCCCATCTTCCCTCCTATCTGCAGGTTCCCTAACATAGAATATGCAAAGAAAGAGGCTTTTCAAATAGAAGAGACAGAGGAAAATAATTTGCTGACTATGGCCAAAGCCTAAGAGAGGACACTACAATCTCCTACCCCACTCCATCATCTCAGAAGAGCAGACAAGCCCCCAAAAGACACATCTTTGTGCCCCCCACTGACCTCTGGACCTGCCTTTACATTATCACTTAAGACCTCACTGTACCTATTGCCCCAACTGTGTCAGAGAGGCTTCAAGAGGGCAAAGACCACAACCTCTCCATTTTTCAGTAACAGCACCATGAGTACGATCAGGCACAGAATGGGTCTTTAATAAAGGTAGCTGAGGGCTTCCCTGGTGGTGCAGTGGTCGAGAGTCCACCTGCCAATGCAGGGGACACAGGTTCGTGCCCCGGTCCGGGAAGATCCCACATGCCGCCGAGCAGCTAGGCCCAGGAGCCATGGCCGCTGAGCCTGTGCATCCAGAGCCTGTGCTCCGCAACCGGAGAGGCCACAAGAGTGAGAGGCCCGTGTACCACACACACAAAAAAAGGTAGTTGAACAAATAAATGCAAAAGATAAGCTCCCCCAAACTGAAGAATAAACCCACTTTTTGTGTTCAAAATCCAAAGTAGCTTCTGGGAAACTCAGGCACTGACGTGACTTAAAGTCCATGGATGTGCATTTTATTATACTATATCACACATGACCTTTGTGTCTTTATGAGACCTGGTGATAATTTATAGGAACAGCAGAGGAGGAGATAGAAAACTTTAGGCACAGCCCCAAATGGGGACAGAAAAGGGAAAGGCAGGGACAGAAAGCCAGCCATAGCTCTCAGGATGTGGGTAACGATGATTTGCTCCAGGCACGCTTTATGCAATTTCTCTTTTCTCTCCCTCCACCGAGGAGTCAGGAAAGAATATTAGTTAATATCAACACAAGGACAGACAGGCAGTTAGAGTGGCCCGAACTTTACTTCCCACAGCACCTCCACGAGCCAATATAATCACAAAGTACAGATTCTGCTGTGGCAGATGAAGCCCTCAGTTGTGTAGGATGAATCTATTAAGGCAGTGAGGACGGCATGGCATGTCCCTTCTAGAAAGGAAATCAAATGTATAACCTGGCACTTAGGTCTCAATGTCCACATGCCAGTAAGTAACCCAGAATACTGGCCCTGATGGAAGTGTGAGGCCACTGGTACAGCTTTCCTTAGTAGGGCTGTCCTCTTTATTCCAATGATTCCCATTACACTGCAGGGAAACTCGCAACCCCTTACCCTGGCTGTATGCCAGGTCTACCTCAACCTGGCCTCCTGCCATCTCACCAACCTCATTTCATCCAACTCCATACTTCCCGCCCCCATCCTTGGTGATGAGAACAGGGTCCATTGCGTAGTGAGTGCTCAACTATTCCCTCAATGAATATGTGGAGAAAGGCTAACAGCCAACAGAGACGACACCGAAAGACATTTGACCTGTACCAAATTGGGTTTATCTGATTACATTTAGTGGGTGAAGGACAAAGAGTGGCTAAATAGAGAAGAAAAAGAGACCATTGGTACCACTAATTGGCAACAACCGTCCTGGTCCAGGAAGAACAGCTGTGTCCCTGCCAAGGTGGCATCACTGCAGAGACGAGAGAAATTTCGAGAAGAACTCACAAAGGAAGCCGATGTCAGGGGACCTTCAGACGGCCCTGTCTGAAGCATTCAGGCTGAACGCTGCATTCCCTTGGCAGAAAATCTGCTGAAACCCTTCAAGCATGACTATTAGCAGTGTCCTTACCAAGGTCAGTCACCCACATATTTCTGGAACACTTCCCCCAAAGTTGTGACTTTCTCAGCCTTTACTGAGGAGGCCAGGAGGGTCAGCTGAAACACTCATCGTGGTCCAGATAAAAGGCTTATTGCTATTTGCAAAGTCCTATGTAATCAGCTCTTAGTTTCAGAGAAGTTGACCTAAGACAGAGAAAAAACAAATCCTCAGGTATTCCAGAAACATACTTCTAGTCAATGGCTTTAACTACGCATGAAGTGTTATGTTTGCCAAACTACGGAAGTTCCTTGTGGGCAAAGATGTTCAATTCTGCCATCTGCTCCACTTCAACAAAAACAGCACCCAGTAGCTACCCAATCAATACCCACTTCCCTCAGACCAGCAGGACCAATGAGCAACGATGGATACCAGCCATCATGCAGAGCCATTCCCGAAGCAAAGGATTTTTGGGGTCACGTTCCCAAAGTTGAAAGTTCAAATAATAAGGGAGAAGAAAAAGCAAAGGATTCCAGGTAAGCCCTAAGAAGAAAATCCTGAATGACTAAGGGAACACAAAACCACAGAATGAATGATCACACAGTTGGGGGAAAAAAAAATCACAGAACAATGACATGAAAGAGTTATTGGACCAGCATGCACAACAGGGTAAAAGTCGTCATGTTTTTCTCGACAGAGATCTAATACTCCAGCCCCACAGAGTGAACGGAACAAAGAGGTACAGGCTACTGGCTTTAGAAAATGAAAACAGAGCAACCAAACAAAATACAGCTGCAGCCAGCCCTGAAACGCCAGCTTCCATCAGAGACCAGCCAGGTAGTCTACAGGTGGCACAAAGGGGAAAGTGGGTTTCTGTCAAGAGCTGGTCACACAGCCTCAGACACTTGGCCCTGACTCCCTCCCAGAATCCAGCCCCATCCCGTGAGATTTTGTCTCATGGGATACACAAGCTTCTGAGCCCTACCAGGAAACAGGAAAACATACTGTCTTCCCACGAGAGGTGCAGGATGGGAGGCAAAGAAGTGCAGTTAAGAAAGGAAGCAAATTCGGTACTCTGAGAATCTAGCCAAATTACGTGGAAAAGATTTCCCTACCAAACACTGGCTTAGTCTAAAAATTCCAGAATGGAGTTCAATGTTTACTTTCCAATCTATCACCAATTTTGGAAGATCTGAAAGTATTTCATTTCCCTGAAATGGTACACATGCAACATTTCCTGGTGTGCTCATTTTTACCTTCTGTTAACCAAAGTGTTTTAAAACAACTTAGTATGCCACGAGAATACATTTCAAGGGAGCCTGGGAGCTGCGCACAAATACCATTCATTCAGAAAATAAACTTCTGTCTCTTTGATACTTACTGAGCATCAAAAACAGCCCAGCGCTTAGCACTTACAAGTCAAGCTGTAATATAAGCCCCTTCATGGACGGGGAAATGAGATGCAGTTACCTAGAGTTGTAAGTAGTAACAGCTTACAAAAGCAGTGGGTCCCAAACCTGGGCCACCATCAAACCCACATGGAAGAGGTATTGCTTAAATGTCCACTCCTGGGTACCACCCTAAGAACCTGCTGGAGCTGGTCTACTATGGTGGATCGCAGGAACCCACAAATTTAACCAGCCCCGCCTTCAGGTGATTTTGATCACGAGGCAGGTTTGGGAGCAGCTGCCATAGGAAGCACGGGCAAGGATGAGTTGACTGCACTCACCCACACCAAGCCAACTCCAGGTCCACAGGCTGCTTTGTACTGGAATGCCCAAGAGATCTCATTAACTCAGCCACCTTGGAGGGAGTCCAGATGGCCCAAGACAGCCCAGCCTCCCATCCAGCTGGACTCCGCAGCAAAAGGAGTCCTCCAGAAAACTTCCTGGGCATTGCTGCCCGTTAGCTTGGCAGTTCTGAAGAATGCTGGGTTGGAATGCTAGCAATCTTCAGAGCTGGACAGACCTTGAGAGCATGCAGTGTGCAAGTCCGCCCAGGCATTTGTACTGCCCATGATGCTGAAGCTCGCGGAGGGCAGCTGGAGGCCAGCTGGTGCACTCAGGGAGTCTGAAGACGCAGACAGAGAGAGTAAAACCTGTCTCATTTTTCAGCGTGAAGCACTCTGAGAAAGTACGCCGTGCCTACCCTTCTTGATGACTCGGGGTTTAAAGAACCATTTATTTGTAGTTACCAGTAGTTCCAGCTGCAGAGGACAAGGTCCAAACAGGGCTGTGATGGACTGCTACTGTTCCCCCAAAACCATTCTCCACTCCTTCCATAGAAACAGAAACTGAGCGGAGCACAAAGCATCTCCTGCAGTAGGTGGCAGTGCGATCAAATTCTGCCCAGTGGGGCAAGAGTTGAAGAAATGTGTGGGAGATGCAACCCAACTGAAGGAGCCCAGGCCCTGAGCCTTTAGCAGAAGAGAAGCACCATTCTAGCCAACTTGAACGTGAAAGAAAAGTAAACTCTAGGTTGTTTAAGTCACTACTGTCTTGGGTTTCTGTTAGAGCAGCTGCACGTGTATCCTAATAACAGGCTTTTCTCTCCTACACGGGCTATCAAAACTACTGCTCGAGAAGCGATCCTTTCATACCTCTTCTTCCTTCTCAGCCTATCAATATGGCAGATACTATCACCTGCAGCTCCAAAGGATAGCAAGTTATGTCAGGAGACTCAAAAATCTCCCCTTAATCCCAAGCATCAAAACTTTAAGTGCTAGACCCATCTGAAAATACAAACTTTTGTCTTTTGGCCAATCAACACCTCAACCTACCTTTTGAAGTGAATCTTCTACCAGTAATTACACCACGCAGACGATTCACAGTTTCTGGAACAAATCTAGTATCACTTCTCCAATACTAATGCTGTTCCCTCTGCCTGGAAGGCCCTTCCTGACCTAGAAGATTCCTCAACATCATAGCCAAATTCAAATGTAAAAATGTCCCAACTCCTAAGGGCTTGGAGGACTTTTTTAGAAACGGACTGGAGTTATATTGTAGTATATATGCCTGTTAATCTTTGAGTCTGCTGGGTTCTTGATGCCAAGAACAGCTGAACAGCTTATTCATCTTTGTAACCCTGGTCACCACCGCCCTCCACTGCATGCATCTCAGTACCTGGCATAGTAAGAATGCAATGAATGTCTGGTGAACTAATGAATGAAACTGCTGAATGAACTGTGTCAATGCTATCTTGAGAGTAATTTCAAAATTGTCAAAAATTCAGAAGCAGAGCCTATACTTTCAGGATATCTCCATGTAAATCAAATAACCACAAATATTCCCCTTAAACTATTATACCTTAGTCTGTTAAGATAGGAGGCTCAGATATTAAGGATAAAGGTGGAGTTAAAGATCCATGGCACTTACGAGCATCAACTACCATTTATTAAAAGTTACACTTAATGGAAAGACAATTTTGCACCTTAGAAAAACAGCTAGCTCACTAAGAAGTCTGAGCAGTCGTATTTTTTAAATGATCATTTTACTTTGAAAACAGAACCCAGATTGAGTCAAAAACATACACACATTAAACAATATTTTTAAAAGTTCCCTTAGATACTATATAGATTTGTTTTTACCTAAAGATCTGAAGGAAAAAATTATACACACATCCCACGCTAGTACTTGAGCACCGGAAGCAACAGCCTAAAATCTCTTTTCAAAGATAAAGGAAACAATATTTTCACAAACACCAAGGACAGGTCATGGGTCACAATTCCCAAGCACAAGGCAAATCTGGACCAATTCTACACTCAGTGGAAATTTCCACTTCTGCTGCTTGCTTATAGCTTGGCTCGGGGACTAAACAAATGTCTAACAAAAGGTTAAAGAACAATACGGGCCATGAGAAAATTCAACTATCAAAGAACAGCATGTCCAGAGTATAGAACAGGAGCCTAAGGGGACCCACCTCAAATGATAAGCTGGGGGAGAGTTACTTTTAATTCCATAAGGATCATCTAAGCCTTTTACCCTGGAGCTGCCAAAAATAAACAAGGTCTATCTTATTCTGAAGCTCACAGCACTTTAATGGTTGAGGGGCCTTCAAGACCATCTGTTCTAGATGCCCAGATATATTAAGTGACCTGCTGGAGAACACAAGCCCGTTATGGGCATAGCAAAGCCTAGATTCTCCAGTCCTTAAAGATCTAACCCAGGGTGTCTCCAGCACAGCACAAAGAATAAAGACTACTCCTTAATACGATCTACACAAAGAAAACCAACTCAGGGAAAGGAGATCATCCAGCCCATCCAGAAGTTCTTCCCAAAACACACACACACACACACACACACACACACACACACGCACGCACGCACGCACGCACGCCAGGCATCAAATACAACAAAGATTACAGACATTAAAAAGGCTCCAGGCAAATTTTACAATGAGATTCACTTAACGCGGTAGGTATTTACCAGGAATTCAAAAATGAGTGAGGCTAAAGGAAACCCATTCCAAAGGAGCTCACAGTTAGTGAAGGAAACAGAGGGACCTACATACATAAATTAAAAAACTACATGCTTCATCCCATATTGGAGATAGAAACAGGGTACTATGGGACATTTCTGACTCCGTGATTAAATGTTTCTCTGAATCTTTCTTCCCTCTGTAATTTCTAGGATAACTTCTAGAAAATTACACTCTAACCTAAGTGGATAACAATGTACGAAGTTACAGACAATGCCCAGACTAAAATCAAAAGACTCTTTCAGAACCTTTGAAAAGACGAATCCTTCTCCAGAACAGGAAATTCATCCTTGAAACTTTTTTCTAAGTCAAGTTTAAAAATACTGAGGGTATTACATTTGTTGAAGACGAACAAAGTTTCAATTCTAGTATAATGACTTCCAATTCAGATTCAGGTCACCGTCTCAGGTGGGTGAGAAATTAACCCAAACAGTTGACAGGAATATTCCAAACAGTGTTTGTCCTGGAGGTGGACAAACTCCACTATGCATGACCCCAATGCCAACTGTATCCTGGGGACATTTGAGGTCAGAGACCATGAAAATAAAATAGATATGTGACCTTCAAAGCCTCAGCCACTAATAAAATGCTGGCGGACGTTAAGAACCTGAGCAAGTCACTCAGATCAGGGAGAAAAGGCTTCTGGATATTGGTAAAAGAGCTCCCAACTTCACTGCTCTTTTGGTTTCCCGAAGCGAGGGTCTTGGGGTTGTCTGGACCATTTGAACCACAAAATACCATCTAACATCGTGGAGAGGCATAAACGCCAGAGGACATCCCACCAGGGCCATCGCCAGTGCAGAAAGTGAGGGCAGCACAGAGGAACACTCCTACCACTAGAAGGTCTGGTGAAGGAGGCAGGATCTCAGAACCTACTTAAACAATCGGAGCAAAACTGTGTCCACCACATGTCGCCTGAGGGACCTACACCTCCTGGGGAAGGGAAGGAATTCATGTGGGCAGGACCAAAGCTCTCGGAATCTAAACATGCCCCCACCATTTCTTGCACAGCCTGTGAGCCGAAGATTCGATTAATTCAAACATTTATTACTGGGACTTCCCTGGTGGCACAGTGGTTAAGAATCCACCTGCCAAGGCAGGGGACACGGGTTAGAGCCCTGGTCCGGAGAGATCCCACATGCCGCGGAGCAACTAAGCCCGTGCACCACAACTACCAAGTCCGCGTGCCGCAACTACGGAAGGCCGCGAGCCTAGAGCCCGTGCTCCGCAACAAGAGAAGCCACCGCAATGAGAAGGCTGCACATCAGAACAAAGAGTAGGCCCCGCTCACCGCAACTAGAGAAAGCTCGCGCGCAGCAATGAACACCCAACGCAGCCAAAATAAATTAAAAAGCAAACAAACAAAAGAAGTCTCTAAGCTGGTTCTGATCATTGTCTGCTTCGCCATACAAAAATATTTTTTAAAAAATTTATTACTGCACAGCACCCAGAAAGACATCTCATCCTTTTTAAGCTGTTGACTGATCATCGGGTGGACTTCAGAGGTAATATTTCTACATATACACACTACTGTGTATAAAATAGATAACCAACAAGGATCTACTGTATAGCACAGGGAACTCTACTCAATATTTTGTAATAACCTATACGGGAAAGGAATTTGAAAAGGAGTATATATAGATAGATAGATAGATATATGTGACTGAATCACTGTGCTGTACACCTGAAACTAACACGATATTGTAGATCAACCATACTGCAATAAAAAAAAATTTTTTTTATAAATTTATTTATATATTTATTTTTGGCTGCACTGGGTCTTCCTTGCTGTGTGTGGGCTTTCTGTAGTTGTGGCGAGCAGGGGCTACTCTTCGTTGCAGCGCGTGGGCTTCTCACTGAGGTGGCTTCTCTTGTTGTGGAGCACGGGCTGTAGGCACGCAGGCTTCAGTAGTTGTGGCTCACGGGCTCTAGAGCACAGGCTCAGGAGTTGTGGCGCACGGGCTTAGTTGCTGCCTGGCATGTGGGATCTTCCCGGATCAGGGCTCGAACCCGTGTCCCCTGCATTGGCAGGCGGATTCTTAACCACTGCGCCACCAGGGACGTCCCTAAAAACATTTTTTAAAGAGTTAATATTCTACAACCTGCCTCCTTATTACCACCCAAGGTTGCAGCGGGAAGGAGTGACAGAGAACGGATGTGGAAAGTTGTGGATGTGGAAAGTCCTTACCATAAGGAAAGTGGTATTACAGCCACCAGCATCATTTTCCTAGCCCCCTTCACACCAATACCTACAGGCATCCTATCCCACCGGAGGCAATAAAACTATTTTAAGCTACACTTGCAGACAGCTCTGAGAAGAAATGTACTTTTCCCAGAAGTTGGCACAATGTGTGTTTACTTAGGGAGACACATCTACACAACACTAGCAATAAAACTAATTCGACCCATGGGAAGTTATTCCAGAAAGACAGCGTCACCTCCTTCTCCTTCCTAAAAAATCCAAAGAGGGAGGGGAGAAAAAGAAAAAAAGCAAATGCAAATTGCCACTGGCAGAGTTTCGTGTTCAAGGTGCACAGGACTCAAGAGCAAGTAAAGGTTCCCAGCAAAGGCCTATTCATTAACCCGGTAGGAGGTGCCACGCCATCTGGCACCCATGTCCAGTGGAAGATATATTGCTTAGGATCAATGCTGAGAAGCGAGCAAGTTTATTTTTACCCTTTTATGCACAAAACTACAAGGACATAAATGCCTGCATTGGACATACCAGAAAGACTTAACGAGACTGGAAAATGGGATCCAAAACTGGGATCCGGCAGAAGCCAGCTTTCATTGAGCTTGATTAAATAACACCCTCCTCCCAAACGTTCAGGAATCCCAGCAAACCCCACAGCGTCTCAGTTAGAGACTCCTTAAGAAACCACGAGGACTCTGGGCGTGTAAGGGAGGGGAGACGGTCCTGCATCCACTGATGCCAAAAGACTTAGAGGGGCTCACATTCAAGGCGGGACTCTGGAGTTTGGCTGGGCAGAGGGCTCTGGGGCACCTCAGCGGCGGGGCACAAGGCCAGCCACCAGGGGACAAGACAGCTAATCAATGGGTGTGGGAACCCCTATCACACTGGCCACTCTGCAGCGTTCTCCCTCTGAGGCTCTTTGAGCCTCACATAACCAACCGGAATCTTCTTTTTCCAAGTGAAGTTACTACCTTTTTCTCTAATAGAAACATAATGCTTGTCCAACGCCAAAAATTTGTTCAGTGCCAAATAACCAGAAAATCACAAATAAATTTTTAAAATGTTATCACTCCACCACTCACACTGCTAAGATTTTGGTATATTTCATACACACACACACACACACACACACACACACACGCAGTGTGGATACACACATGTATGTATCACAAAAATATCATATTTGCTTTCTTAGAGTCTGCTTTTATATCTTAATAACACATTTTAAATGCTTTCTCATGATAATAAATATCTTTCCACCACAATTTAAAAGCTAAATAGTACTCCCCTATTTCACCATGTTTTACTTAAATAATCTCCACAGTATTAGGTATTTATTTTTCTCCCAATTTTTCTCTATTACAAAATAACACCACAATGAACTGTTCCTCATTCTTACCTTTGCAATTTCAGATATCTGCTTACAATAAAGGAATGACCAAATAAGATTTTTACGCTTTTGATGTAGTAATATTCCTACATTTTCTTTCAGAAAAGTTATGCCAACTTATGTTCCCTCTTAGCAAGGTATAAGAATGCTCCTATAGGGCTTCCCCGGTGGCGCAGTGGTTGAGAATCCGCCTGCCAATGCAGGGGACACGGGTTTGAGCCCTGGTCTGGGAAGATCCCACATGCCGTGGAGCAACTAAGCCCATGCACCACAACTACTGAGCCTGCGCTCTAGAGCCCCCGAGCCACAACTACTGAACCCACGTGCCACAACTACTGAAGCCCGCACGCCTACAGCCTGTGCTCTGCAACAAGAGAAGCCACCGCAATGAGAAGCCCGCGCACCGCAACAAAGAGTAGCCCCCGCTCACTGCAACTAGAGAAAGCCTGCGTGCAGCAATGAAGACCCAAAAAGCAGCCAAAAACAAAATAAATTTTAAAAAAATAAATTAAAAAAAAAGAATGCTCCTATACCCTATGTTCTTACCGAAGTTTTTATTATCTATATTTTATTGTCACTTAAAAAATGATTTGCCAATCAGACAGGTGCACATGACCACTGCTAATAATAATAGGAATAATAATAATAATTCAACCACAACATTCACCGGGCACTTACTATGTACCAGTCACTGTTGTAAGAGATTTACATAAGTAGGGCTATATTCTTAACCCCATTGTATGGATGGGGAAAAGGAGGCACAGGAAGGTGAGATCATCTGCCCATGTGGTAACTGGAGGAGGTGAAGCTTGAACCCATGTAATCTGGTTCCAGAGTCCAGGCTCTTGACCACTAGACCATACAACCACATGGGGAACTATCAGGAAGAAGGAGAAAAGGGATAAGATTAACATCCAGTGCAGAGATCACTGGAAACACAACCTGCCCTTTATCACACCCTGACCTTTATTTACATGCTGAATATCACCAATGGTGGGTCATCCCGTAAGTGATGAACACAGTGGTCTATTCTAGCAAACCAAATCTGAAAGCAGACTATTAACTTCCCACTGGCTCACTCACCAGCAAGTGACCTGGGTTTATTACTTTGGTATGTAACTATTTGCCTGGTCACACTAATCACATAAAAGGAAGTGGCTTATTTGTTTCCTCGTGTAATAAAGGTTTAGGGACCCAATAATTCCACTTCCTGGTATAGAGACAGCCTAAAGTACTGAAAGAACTGGAACAGATACTTGAACACCTATGTTCACAAAACCAAACGGTGGAAGCAACTCAAGTGTCCATCGACAGAGGAATGGATAAACAAAATAAGGTATACATACGCAATGGAGTATTATTTAGCCTTAAACAGGAGGAAAATTCTGACACATGCTACAATATGGATGAACCTTGAAGACATTAGGCTAAATAAGTCAGTCACAAAAGGACAAGTATCATATGATTCCACTGATGTGAAGTACCTAAAATAGGCAAAGGCAAAGAGACAGAAAGAAAACCGGTGGTTGCCAGGGGTTGGCTGGGGGGGGGGGGCAGGTAGGAGGAAGCAGGGGTTGTTCTTTAATGGGTACAGAGTTTCAGGTGGGAAGATGACAATAGTCAGGGCGCTTCGGCCATCTGGGCCCTCATCAGATCCTCATAAGCCTTTCTGGGTAATGCGACCCAGCAGACGTTGAGAGGGGATACAAATGCTCAAGAAGAGATGAAAATGCTTCTAGAAACAATCTTTAATTGCAGGGAAGGACTTGTACTGATGTTCACATAAGTGAGCACTTTGAACGGCAAAGGAAAAACAGACTCCAAGGAATGTACTATAAAAACCACGCCTGTACAGGAATCAAAGAACGAATGGGGAAACGAGGTGAGCATTCCCTAATGACTACTGAGCACAGCAAACACAACCACGAGAAAGGTCTTCCCACGAGCCTGTGGATCAGCAGAACTCAGGTTTTCAGGGGCCAAGAACATCAGACACAGAAAGACTGCCCAGCCAAAAGCCAGATTTGGGATACACTTGTTGAGAAGGGTACCTCTGGGAGCCAGAAAGACAGCTTCTGACCACTCAGTGACTCACTGTATTCACATAGCATCACAAAATAGTTTTAAAAAGACTCAAATTCAGAAATGCTGTCTTTGTGACTTATTTAATAGAAGGTCACTATAAGATCCCCAAAGACAGCTTAATCACCATGAGACTATATAAAGCTATTCTAAAGAAAGGAAAGTTAGAGCTATCAAGGCTAATCACACGCTACTGCCTAACCATAAACCCAACCTGACAGACACAGGATTAGAGGGGCCACACCAAGACGAGGGCTCAGCTCACTTCCCAGGCCACCATCTTGTATTTTGCTAACGCAAATATAATCCCCTCCTTGTACAATAAAGAATCTGACTCGTCTTTGTCCCTGGTTCCTGAAAGGCAGACTATAAATCCTTGGAACTTCCCGAGTAACAGAAGGGTCTTTATTATTCATGAGCCCCTTGAGTCACACCTGAGATTATGTAAAATGAGAGCACTCAGATTGGGGGCTGATCACCAGTAAGACCAACCATGCGATTAGAGGCGTGGGGCTTTGAGGCAGCCCAATCCTGGGAAGAGGAAGGAGGCTGGAGACAGAGTCTATCCACGCGGCCAATGATTCAATCAATCATGCCACCATAATGAAACCCCAATAAAATCTCTGGACACCAGGCTCAGTGGCGCTTCCTGGCTGTTGAATACAATGCTGTGCCAGGAAGGTGACACACTCTAATCCCACAGGGAGAGGGCATGGAAGCTCAGCATTTGGAATCCTCTCAGACCTCACCTATGTCTATGTGGATGGTCCTGATCTATATCCTTTAAAATTAAACTATAATCATAAGTATAGCACTTTCCTGAGTTCTGAGTCATTCAAGAGAATTATTGAGCCTGAGGGAGTCATGGGGGCCCCCCAGATTTGTAGCCAGTCAGAAGTGTTAGTGGCCTGAGGACCCCACTTGCAGTTGGCATCTGAAGTGGGGGCCATGTTGTTGGGACCAGACCCTTTAACTTATGCGATCTGCACCAACTCCAGGCGGTTAGCAGCAGAACTGCATTGCAGTCCACCAGCTGGTGTCAGAACTCCCCCGACACAAATTCCCAGCTCACTCAAGTGCTACACACGGCTTTAATACTCAGGTCCATATAACGTAGCTTTTATCTGCTAAAATTCATGCCAAATGTTAAAGACTAGAAAATTTCCCCCAGTTCAAATATTGCCATTTGCAGCAGCATGGATGGACCTAGGTATTAGCATACCAAGTGAATTAAGCCAGAAAGAGAAAGATAAATATCATGTGATATATCCCTTATATGTGGAATCTAAAATATGATACAAATGAACTTTTTTTTCCTACAAAACAGAAACAGATTCACAGACATAGGAAACAAACTTATGTTTACCAAAGGGGAAAAGGGATGGGGGAGGAATAAATTAGGAGTTTGGGATTAGCAGACTTACACTACTACCTATAAAATAGATAAAGCAACAAGGTCCTACTGTGTAGTACAGGGAACTATATTCAATAACCTGTAATAAATCGTAATAAAAAAATATGAAAAAGAACATATGTGTGTGTATATATACACACATATATATGTATATATAACTGAGTCACTTTGCTGTATACCAGAAACTAACACAACATTGTAAATAAACTATATTTCAATACCACACACAAAAAAGAAAATTTCCCCCATTCAATACTAGTAACAGCTAAAATGTTTTGAATAATTGCCATATCAGACATGGTTCTAAGACCTTCTACGTGTATTAACTCACTTACTCCTCATAGCAACCTCACAGGGTGAGTACTATTATTATTCCCTTTATAAATGAAAGCACCGAGGCACAGAGAGGTTAAGGAATTTGCCTGAGGTCACATGGCGAGCTCACGTGGCAAGGTCACATGGTCAAGGTGCCAGGATTCAAAGCATGTTCCTCTGTCTCTGAAGCCGCCCCTTAGCCACAAGTCCAGAGGAAAAGGCGTGACTGCTGGCCGCCAACCCCTCCAAGGGCCACAGGTCACTACCCTTCCCCATCTGGCTCCCATTCTCCATCCTTAGAATGGCCACATGCTGAGATCCTTGGGGAAGACTGCATGCTTTCTGACGATAGATTTATCCGGTTTTGACTGCAGCTCAGGAAAGCTAATTCTGAGAACACCACAGCACTGGGGAAGATGAACTATTTTCCTGAAAGTCTTTTGCAACAAAAACACAAATTAACAGCTGGATGGTTCTAGATGTAAATGAAAGTGATAAATCTCCCTGCAATAAATGAATAGATTCAAAGTTGTTCCTTTTCATTATCATCTCCCTCGCTGCAGGCAGAACGGCTCCACGGGTGACATGAATCCCTTCTCCCTTCTTTTTCCCCAATTATTTAAACTCAAAAGTGCTACACAGGTACTTCTTCACTTTTATTAAATTAGTAGTACAGGGGCTTCCCTGGTGGCGCGGTGGTTGAGGGTCCGCCTGCCGATGCAGGGGACACGGGTTCGTGCCCCGGTCTGGGAAGATCCCACATGCCGCGGAGCGGCTGGGCCCGTGAGCCGTGGCCGCTGAGCCTGCGCGTCCGGAGCCTGTGTTCCGCAACGGGAGAGGCCACAACAGTGAGAGGCCCGCGTACCGCAAAAAAGAAAAAAAAAATTAGTAGTACAGGTTGATGTTCTCAATGTTCTTAGTACTGCAATTAAGACCTCAGCAGTCATGGTGGTGATTTTTCAAATGTAAATGACGTAATAAGGTCATCAGCTGGCTGTCCTTCCATTTCACGTCCTCTTTTAGTAACTCTTTTGCGCATGCCAGGCACTTGGGACTTGGCAATAAATCCGAGCAAGTTTCCGCTTGCCCTCAGGGCACTTACATGGCAGCAGGAGAGAAAGTCAGAGAAGGGACAAGTGTGTGCGTGTACTGCACGTGTACGTATGCATAATTTAGGGAAATGATCAATGATATGAAAAATAGAGTGAGTGTAGATCTGGGGGATGAACAAGAAGATGTGTGTTTCTGGAGTGAAATCAACATGGGAAAAGGGTGGGAGATGGAGAGAGAGACGCACCAGATCATTCTGAACTGAGGTATCCAATCCCTTATCACCGTGCCCCTCCCCTCCCCTGGGTCTATGCCTCCATCACCTTACATTGGACAACTGTCTTTCCTACCTGACCTCTAGGCTTCCTTACAGCCAGTTCTCCACACAAGCTAAAGGACCTTTGTAAAACAGAAATCAGATCAGGTCACGTCCCGGCTCAAAACTCTCCACACATCAGAATAAAAAACCGTAACTCCGCACCACGCCCAACGAGGTTCTCCATGTTCCAGCACTACCTGCCCTTCAAACTCAGCATCTTGCTCCCTCCCCCTGCCCACACAGCCTTCACACTGGGCCACGCGTGTTCCTGCCTCGGGCACCTTATCCTAGATACCACCTTGACTCCACCACCATTCAGGTCTGGACACAAACATCCCTCCCTGGTCTGGCGGAGGGGGCACTTAGCCCCCCTAGTGGAATTCAGGCTTGAGTGGGACATGCGGTTCCTTCCTTGAAGCGGGGGTGGGGTAGAGGGAGGGAGAGGATACCCTCACCCTTGCCTGAAATCTCACCCCTAAGGCTGCCTTCAATACTTTCACGGTGGTCAAAGCCAACTTTTCTCTTTCTCTGGACAAGGGTAGTGACACCGAGGACAAGCTCATGGTGACTGACAGAGCCTACCAGCCTTAGCCCTGGGAGAGAGAAGGTCCCTCTCAGGTGGCATTGTGTCACAGCATAACAGAGATGGGCAGCCTTTACAGACAAGAGCTTCCCCGCCAGGTGAACTTTCTTGATGGCAGTGGCTGTCCTAGGGCTGCTTAGTCCTCACCTGTGTTCTTTCTGCCCAGGAGACTGAGCAACTCTCCCATGTCCTCAGGCCAGCACAGGGTGCTCCATTCAGAGTACCTATCACTCCAAAACAGGCCTACACATTCCAGCTAAAGTCATAATGGGATTTGGGACATCCCTGGTGGTGCAGTGGTTAAGACTCCACACTGCCAGTGCCGGGGGTGTGGGTTTGATTCCCTAGTTGGGGAACTAAGATCCCGCATGCAGCATGATGCTGATTAGATAGATAGATAGATAGATAGATAGATAGACAGACAGACAGATCGATCATAACGGGCTTTGCCTGGACCATGTACGATGATCTGCTCAATTCTCCAGTTTGGGGAGAAGCAGGGTTAGGAATGTGTTTAGGAATCAGTCTTCTCTCTCACTTTCTTTCCCCCAGGTTGGCAGCAGGGAGCCACACCCTGTAAGCCACGGGCCTCAGGCAACGTGCCTCTGTTTGGAATCCAGGGGTCCCCAAAGGTGTGAAGCAGCAGAACTCCGAATGTCTTGGGCTCTGGGACACCAGGGGATCCCTTGGACGCCCTTCTTCTGAACCAGGAACAATCCGACTGGCAGGACAGTGTACATGTTGTGGGCAGAGGCCTCAGCATCTCAGAAGAATGCAGAAAATATTAAAGAGTCACATCTCCCTACTTTCCTACAGAATATTTTTTCCTTGGTTATTCTTTTCACCACCCATGGCACTTACTGGTAAATACGTGATTGCCACAGATCTGAGCAGGTTAGGGGGAAAAAAGACTCAAATTTGGGAAAGCTCTATCCCATCACTTAACCTCTTTTTCTGGGAACTGAAAAAACACCACGAGGATATGACTCTAGGGGCTGAGTACCTGAATCCAGGTAAGCGCTTATACCAAAATTACTGTAGAAATAAGATATACAAAACATAGAGCCTTCACTGGGCTGTACAGTCATCATGTAAAAATGACAGTCATTTCCCTTAAGGGATGACAATTAATGCTGCCTTTACATAAGCCACTGTTTTTTAAGTTCTTCTTTTTTCCTGATGTTTTCCTGCATTAGCAATCAGCAGGGTAATCGACATGACATCAGCGTCGGGTATTTTCTCTGAGAGATGAACACTTTCACCAACACTTTCCCATATGCAGAGGCATTCCCATTTGAATAACAAGGCAGGGGGACTTCCCTGGTGGCACGGTGGTTAAGAATCCACCTGCCAATGCAGGAGACACGAGTTCGAGCCCTGGTCCAAGAAGATCCCACACGCTGCAGAGCAACTAAGCCCGTGTGCCACAACTACTGAGCCTGCGCTCTAGAGCCCGCGAGCCACAACTACTGAGCCCGAGTGCCACAACTACTGAAGCCCATGCACCTAGAGCCTGCGCTCCCCAACAACAGAAGCCACTGCAATGAGAAGCCCACGCACCTCAACGAAGAGCAGCCCCGGCTCGCCACAACTAGAGAAAGCCGGTGCACAGCAACGAAGACCCAACGCAGCCAATCAATCAATCAATCAAAAAGAAAAACAAGGCAGGGGGATGGGGGAGTTTGAGGGTATAGTTCTTGCCCCAGAGCATTCTGGGATTCCCTTGCACCTGATCACAAAGCCACAAGAGGTTCTGCCCATACACTCAAGACAATACAAACGACTGAGGTGCAAGAAAAACTCTCCCGCGTCTCTAAAATGCTCTCCCCGCCAGACCGGCCTTTCCTCCCTGCCATTCAAACATTTTTGAGTACTTCTGTCAGGGACTGAGTATGTGACGATGAAGAGACATGATCCTGGCCCTCAAACTGTAGCGGGGAGAACACACGTCAATGGATCATTAGACTATAATATAAAAGTGGAATCGACCCACTGATTCACCAGTGTTTGTCGAGCACCTACTACATGCAGGGCACTGTTCTGGATGCCAGTGTACAAAAGCAAGAGTACATAATACACACAGGATAATCACAAGAACACAGAAGAAACCCATCACATCCTATCCAGGGGGATCAAGAAAGCCTTCTCTGAAAAAGGAAACCCTGGAAGGAGTTCTGAAAGACGAAAAGAAGATGGTGGAGGAAGGCATCCCCAGCGTGGGGTGGGAGCCTGTGCGTGGAGCAGAGGTACCAGTGACCAGCGACAGTCAAGGGAACTGTTGCCCTGCACACCTGGAACAGAAGGGGAGGCAGGGGGCCAAGATGAGTCTTGGACTGCAAGACAAGGTGACCAGGGACCTTGACGCCACAGCAGGACTTAGGGCTCCCCTGTAGTTGAGTAATTTTGAAGAGCCTGAATCCCAGGAGTGGCGTGATCCGATTCCCACCTCTGATGTAATACCCCAAAATGGTTTTTATTTGCAAGCACTGCCTCTCCTGCCTCAGAGGCTTGAAAATGCAAAAGACGGGCAGATTTAGATTTAGTAACTGGATACAAACAAGTTTCAAAAAAATAAGGCATAGAAGATTCTTCCCTGTTTTAATTAGAGAAGATGGCTAGAAACTACTAAGGCGGCGGGGGTGGTGGGGGGGGAGAAAAAGAAGAATGTTTTTTCACAAATCCCAAAAATCAAGTGAGCAAAAAGCAGCTTCCCAGAGACAAATCGTCCTGACTTAGTAATTCTGCTAGAACTGCTCATTTTCATCGCTGCTGGGACCAACAGAAGCTGCGTGACAAATGCTCTTCACGTTCCGGGTGGCCTGCTGCCACATCACACCTCGGTACGAGCCACACCAGCCTCCCAACTTGGCCACCAAGCTCGTGGTGAAGGTGCCAACCTCTGACAGATCCAGAAAGGAGTGAGTGTACATATTCTCACCATGGACAATAGCTGCAAGGAAGGCTATTTTTTCCAAATAATATTTTATATTAATTTAACAGTTCAACATTCCCAAAGGCCTTCAAACTGAGGACTGAATTTCCCCTATAACATGAAGGGCAATTTCAGATCCCCGTAGTCCAAAATTCAACTATTCTACATCCCATCCATTCTGTCCCTATAGACAAGACACACTTACTACTCAGAAAATGGTACCCTGTATATAATAAACTGATGCAGTGAGATTGCATTGCAATGTTATGGTTTCCACCCCAAATCCAGTTAAAAGCTCCTATGTCATATATCCTGTTTATTGACCACACTTTAAGCCTATCAGCTACTCTAGCTTCAAATGAACTTGACTGCTTCGATACAAACACAAACTCCAATTTAATTTCTACACGACTATCTGCCTTCCAAATGAAATTCTAAAGCCCAACAAGTGAGATCATAATTAGGTTGGTTAGGTTTTTTATTATAGAAGCAAGCACGTTAAATGTTACTGCCTTGAAGGCCAATGTTTCTATTAGCGAAGCCACACATGAAATAGACTGGGGATTTTTCTTCATCTACCACTGCGGGTTGCCAAGATGTTTAACTGCCACATTTTGGAATATTTCAAATGTTTCCAGTCAGAATCAAAACTGAGAGATGGGTTAAAAATTAGTCTGCACTGTATGCCGTGTATAATGAATTCCATCACTTAACATCCCAAAACAGGCAAAACTAACCTTGCTGAGAAGTCAGGTCGGTGTTTATGCTTGGGATGGGGGTGAATGCAGATCCTGACTAGAAGGAGGCACAGGGGAGATGCCCAGTACTGTGCATGGTTTACTTCTTGATCTGGGTACAAATGGCTGTGATAATTCACCATGCTGTACACGAACCACGTGTAACTGTTCTTTACGTATAATTCAGTTAAAGTTTAAAATATTAGGGTAGAGGACAATTATTTCTCTACTCTCATGAAGACCCTAATAGGTCAGTACTTCAATTCTATGTGGCATTTGAAAGAACATGGGTTTCACATGGACAGAAATCAGATCAATAGAAATACTGCTCTGCTTTACTGGACATGCTTTCATTCTCTTTCATTCATTTTTCTGAAAGATCTCAACCATATGTTCATTGCGGCAGTATATACAATTGCCAAGATATGGAAACAACCTAAGTGCCCATCGATGGATGAATGGATAAAGAAGATGTGGTGTGTCTATATATACACAATGGAATATTACTCGGCCATAAAAAGATGAAGTCTTGCCATTTGCAACGATATGAATTGACCTTGAAGGTCTCATGCTAAGTGAAATAAGACAGAGAAAGATAAATACCGTATGATATCACTCATATGTGGAATCTAAAAAAAAAACACGAACAAGAAAACAAAATAAATGAACAACCAACAGAAACAGGTAGATACAGAGAACACAGCAGTGGTTGCCAGACGAGAAGGGGTGGGGCAAAACGGGTGAAAGGGACCAACTGTTTGGTGATGACAGAAACTAAACTTTGGATTTTGAGCAGCCTATAGGGCATATAGAAGTAAAGATATAATGTATACATGAAACTTACATAATGTTACAAACCAACATTACTCCAATTAAAAAAAAAAAGATACTAACCATCCTAACCATCATGTGCGCAGCATGGGGAACACCCAGCGTGAATCATTATTTAACATCCCCTCCTCCACACAACACAACTACTTCCAGCAACAATCGTGCAATAATCATCATGCTATTCTTGAATCATTTAGTGTTAAAATAACCATTTAAAAAGGTCGAAATTATTTATTAATATATATATATATTTAACATCTTTATTGGAGTATAGCTGCTTTACAATGGTGTGTTAGTTTCTGCTGTATAACAAAGAGAATCAGCTATATGTATATATATATCCCCATATCCCCTCCCTCTTGCGTCTCCCTCCCACCTTCCCTATCCCACCCCTCTAGGGGGTCACAAAGCATGAGCTGATCTCGCTGTGCTATGCGGCTGCTTCCCACTAGCTATCTATTTTACATTTGGTAGTGTATATATGTCAATGCTACTCTCTCACTTCATCCCAGCTTACCCGCCTGTGTCCTCAAATCCATTCTCTATGTCTGCGTCTTTATCCCTGTCCTGCCCCTAGATTCATTAAAACCTTTTTTGTTTGTTTGTTTTTTGAGATTCCATATATATGTGTTAGCATACAGTATTTGTTTTTCTCTTTCTGAATTACTTCACTCTGTTTGACAGACTCTAGGTCCATCCACCTCACTACAAATAACTCAGTTTTGTTTCTTTTTATGGCTGAGTAATATTGCATTGTGTATATGTGCCACATCTTCTTTATCCATTCATCTGTCGATGGACACTTAGGTTGCTTCCATGTCCTGGCTACTGTAAATAGTGCTGCAATGAACATTGTGGTACATGACTCTTTCTGAATTATGGTTTTCTCAGGCTATATGCCCAGTAATGGGGCTGCTGGATCACATGGTAGTTGTTTTTAGTTTTCTAAGGAACCTCCATACTGTTCCCCATAGTGGCTGTATCAATTTACATTCCCACCAACAGTGCAAGAGGGCTCCCTTTTCTCCACACCCTCTCCAGCATTTATTGTTTGTAGATTTTCTGATGATGGCCATTTAAAAAGAAGGTCAATTTTTTTTTTTTTTTTTTTTTTTGCGGTACCCGGGCCTCTCACTGTTGTGGCCTCTCCCGTTGCGGAGCACAAGTTCCGGACGCGCAGGCTCGGCGGCCATGGCTCACGGGCCCAGCCACTCCGCGGCATGTGGGATCTTCCCGGACCAGGGCACAAACCCGTGTCCCCTGCATCGGCAGGCGGACTCTCAACCACTGCGCCACCAGGGAAGCCCAAGAAGGTCAATTTTAAAGTGACTTCTTTTAAATGTTTAAAGCAAAACATTTCTTCCATGAACTAAAATATGCACTTAACCAGCAATATGACACCCAGGAGTTCTCACTCTCTCACTGTTTTAAATTTTAAGCACATATTAAAAATTCTAGGGACTTCCCTGGTGGCGCAGTGGTTAAGAATCTGCCTGCCAATGCAGGGGACATGGGTTTGAGCCCTGCTCCGGGAAGATCCCACGTGCCGCGGAGCAACTAAACCCGCGCTCTAGCGCGCACGAGCCACAACTACTGAGCCCTCATGCCTAGAGCCCACGCTCCGCAACAAGAGAAGCCACCGCAGTGAGAAGCCCCCGCACCGCAACAAAGAGCAGCCCCCGCTCGCCACTAGAGAAAGCCTGCGCGCAGCAAAGAAGAACCCAGGCAGCCAAATAAATAAGTAAATAAATAAAAACTCCAAATGGTCACACAGTGACAGAAGTGAAGAAACTCAATTTCCATTTGTTCATCTTCAACTGCGCTATCACTGTTTATCTCAAATCCGTGTTTAAACATAAGAACATGTTGTACCATAAGGACGAAAGGCATGAAGTACTCCTAAAGCAGCTCCAACACGGCCGAACTGCTAGGAACTTAACCCTCAAATCAACGTGTATCACTCGGTCCACGTGTATCACTCGGTCCACGTGTATCAAGGGCCAACTGTATAACAGAGTTGCCCAAATTAATTTCCGTGTGCAATACG
This sequence comes from Lipotes vexillifer, assembly GCF_000442215.2. Classification (NCBI taxonomy): domain Eukaryota; kingdom Metazoa; phylum Chordata; class Mammalia; order Artiodactyla; family Lipotidae; genus Lipotes; species Lipotes vexillifer. Next base: position 726,073 of record NW_006770128.1, read on the forward strand.
ATGCTTATTAAGGGGAACTTTTTTTTTAAGTGTGCTAATCTGATGTGTGTAAATAAATATATACTCACACGTATGTATATATAATTTTTTTTTTTTTTTTTTTTTTTTTTTTGCGGTACGCGGGCCTCTCACTGTTGTGGCCTCTCCCGTTGCGGAGCACAGGCTCTGGACGCGCAGGCTCAGCGGCCATGGCTCACGGGCCCAGCCGCTCCACGGCATGTGGGATCTTCCCAGACCGGGGCACGAACCCGTGTCCCCTGCATCGGCAGGCGGACTCTCAACCACTGCGCCACCAGGGAAGCCCGTATATATAATTATTAACAGCAGCAACTATTCAGAATTTAGAGGAGCAAAAGAGTTTTTCCCAGAAACTATTTTATCAGTGGCTTTTTTCAGATTTGCCCACACGTGGTGGTAACAAAACGCAGACTGGCTGAAGTCAGCTGTACTGGTCTTAGCCTCTGTAAAGGCTGTCCTGCCTGACAGCCCCACCTGCAGGGGACCGCTCCCATGGCTCCACCCATGGGAGGCAGCTGCACACAGCCAAAAGAACCCTGCAGACAGAAGGCCTCTGAAGACACAAAATAAACGCCCAAGTTCAGACACAAAAGCTTTTATGTTGCGCACGTTGTTAAGACAGCCCTTGCAGCTTATAGTGAGGGTAAAGCAGGGTTTCTCAATGTCAGCACCGTTGGCTATTTGGGCCGGCTAATTCCTGGCTGTGGGACCGTCCTGTACGTTACAGGATGTTAATCTGCCTGCCTGGGCTCTCTCCACTGCATACACAGACATACACTCCTATACCCTTGAACCAAGACGTAACAAAGGTCGCCCTTCACCAACAGCTCAGAGTCCCTTGCGTGGAGGTTAGAACACCTTGGGAAGAAACACAGGAAATCAAGCCCAGTGCTGCCCCAGGGAAGGGAGACGTGGTTTATTTTTAGAGCTCCCTTTTCATTCTTAGCAAGTGCCTCTATTTCTTATTCAAACACATATTTAATTAAATACACAAAGAGAGGGTGTGCCACTGAAAAAAATGCCAGCAGCCCTCTCAAATTATTTTTCCTTTATTTTCAAATATTTACCTAATGAACGGAAACAAAACGAACATCTTTCCCAAAAGGCCATTCCAGCCCAAGAGAGAGATTCTATAAACACGGGCATAAATGACCACTGTAAAGAAAATATTTCCGGACATGCCTCCACCCCCGAATCACTTCTTTTACACAGGATTCTAACTTGCTGTGGTTCCTCCAGATCAAAGCAGCATGGAAGCGGCAAATCAGAACAGCAGCAGCAAGGTAAGCATAGTGTCCCCAGACAGCCTTGGGAGAGGCAGCCTGGGTATTGCAAAAAAAGAGCTGGGGATTTGGGGACAGGAAACCTGGATCTGAGTCTCTGTTCTACCACTTTCTCACCCTGGGGCTCTGACCAAATCACAACTTCCCAAGATGCCAGCTTTTATTTATGAAATGGAGGGTGATGTGTGCTTCTAAGAGCTGCCTTGAGAACTAACTCATTGGAACTAAGCGAAGGTTTTCATCCAGGTGTCAAATGTTATTACCTTTATTTTAGAATTACACACATCACCAGTCTCAGCCAGAGGTAACTGCTGGCTTTACCAATAGGAGTTTTGTCACTGAAAACAGCCCCAGGGTTGGTTCCAACAGCATGAACAGCAGATTCAGAAGGTGGAAGAGTAGGAAACGTGGAAGCATAGAGCACAGGAGCGAAGGGCAGGGAAGCCAGACTGCCTGGGTTCTCATCCCACTGGGTGACGCTGGGCAACTTGTTTGACTTCTACACGCTTCAGTCTCCATCTACAAACTGGGGATAACAGTGGCACCGTCGGTGCCCATTATTTGCGGTAGCGATACTTTACCAAATCTCTGTGAACACTGACTTGGCAAATATTAAACCAGTGATCCTAGGGCAAGGGAATACGGGCTTAGGTTCCTGTGAGCCTCTGGTCAGAATATTTTTGTCCACTGATCAACACGTAACCATGGGGACTTCCCTGGCCGTCCAGTGGTTAAGACTCTGCGCTTCCACTGCACGGGGCAAGGGTTCAATCCCTGGTCGGGAACGAAGATCCCACGTGTCTCGTGACCAATAAATAAATAAATCAATAAATACATAAAACATTCGCTGTCACCTATTAAAATCTTTTAAAAATCAGAAATAAATTATTTTTAAAAATACATAACCATGCTTTATGTCCTTCCGTTTTAAGACACCTTATTTAATATATGCGGTTGATTCATCAATATTGAACCCACAGCCAACAGGACTATAACTCATGTTTGAAGAAGCTTATCTAATAACACACCTGTTTTCTCCCTAAGGCACAGCACAGCCTTCTAGCACTTCGGAACTCTAGACATAATTCCAGCACTACCCTTGGGGGCCATTTTAAACAACAAAATCACCAACCAAAAAAAAAAAAAAAAAAAAAAAAAAGCTCAAAAACGCCAAGAGTTGCACTAATGAGACCACAAAGAGGACACCTCGTTATAGTAGGAGACCTGAAACAAGAAGGCAGAGCATCTCCTATGTGAGCTGGGAACATGCACATCAGTAAATCAAATTTTCCTCCACTCTGTGTGTGTCTACAAAGGGTCGCACAATGCTACAACTACTGATTTGAGCGTTATACAAATAAGTTTTAACAAGGAGGCAAATTTGCACATACAGAATCCGCAAATAATGAGGATCAACTGTACCAGACTCACAAAGTAGCTCTGATGATTCAATGAATGAATACAGATAAAGCACTGAGAACTTCCCCATGTGCAGGAAGCACTCCACAGACGTTCATTATTATTGGGGAGTCAAATATGTCCATAACATATCACATGGTGTAAAAGGCTTAACAAAACTGTGAGAAAAGAACTTAGATGGTGGTAGAGAACCACAGGCGAGGGAGTATGGCATAGAATAAAGAAATCAAAAACCAAAACGCAGGAAATTTCTTCCCTAAAGCAATCTTCCACTTAACCTATTTATCTCTCTTTCTCTCCACCAAAAGGTTACACTCCCCAGGCCAGCCGTCTATCTTTCCGCTCTCACATACATTCTCTGGATGCTTTGTCCTTTTTGCAACATATGGTAGGACACTACATTTCCCCAACTCCCTCACCAACTGGCTTCCAGGTAGGGTTGGCCTGTGGGAGACAGCAGCAGCAGCTGGGAGGACAGGTGCAGGGAAGAGCCCGGGTCTCTCATCCCCTTTCCATCCACCCACCGGCATCTCCTCCAGGGATGCAGCCCTTTCCAAAGGGTTCTACTTCCCGTTTCTGCTAACACTTCCAACTCCCATGCTCCCTGCAGCCCTCGGGGTGGATTTCTTCTGGTGGCTGCAAATCTCTGGGTTGTCACATGCTCTTTGGTACATCAATGTCACCTCTTCTGTCACCTACAAACCCAGTTTTCTGTAGTAGGTCCTCTGGTCATAATGCCTAGTCCAGTTATCCTGACTGACATGATACCACATGTGGCTCCAGAAGGATGCTAAACCTGCAACCTTCCTGCCAAGACCAGCTCCACTACACACACACACACACACACACACACACACACACACACACACACACACACACACACCACACACACACACACGGTCCTTTCCACAATCTCACCTCACATTCAGACTCTCTGGATTGAGGACAAATAAAGGTGCTTTGGTTTGCTTTCTTTTAATTCACTGCTGCCAGAAGAAAGTGCACTTACAAAACTATTAGAGTTACTTCAGCTTTTTATCAAGTACGTTACCTTCCCCTTTCAACAAGGGTTACTGGCTGCCCCTGCTCCAACAGTCTCCTTCTGCTAAGTGCTATTTACTTTTAAAAGACTAAGCAGTACTCTCCCCTCACACATACCTTGATTTAAAAAAAAAAAAAAAAAAAAAATGTCTGGGGGCCATAGTTTTCTGAGCTTTGGACTCAACCAAGAAAGAGGAAGGCATGAGGGACAGGATAGAAAAGAAATGGAAATCCTCGGAATATAGGAAAGGGAAATCCCAAGATGGAGTCTGTGTAATAAATGTAGCCATTGATCAATGCACGTTGGAGCAGTCCAGGGGCAAACAAAAAAAAAAAAAAAAAAAAATCCAAATGCAGCCGATGGCACATGGCCAATTTCCTCTCATGGTCAGCACTAGTCACAGCTGCTGCTGACAGCAGCCAGTATAATCAATGCCCATTAATTCTGAGGCAATTTCCAATCTTCTCTTCCCATTGTTTCTTACTCAGGGCATAAAAATGCAACACCTGACCATAATCACGAACAGACATAAAAGAGGAGTAAACAAGATCAGGTGGATAAAAGAACGCAAGAGGGAAGAAGATTCTGATAAGTGAATCACAGAACCAGGGGAAAGGGGGCCTGTGGGCAATGCTCGCTGCTCACTGAATGCCTGTTCCCTTCTCCGCCCCAGACGCACAGCTGGATGACGTGTCCCAGCAAGGTGAGGCCAGGGGACCTACGTCTGTGCCCCCTTGCAGGGGGCCAGAATGAACACCACTGCAGGGGTTCACAAAGTCAGCACCTTTTTTTGGTTAATTGAAGCAGAGGTGATTTAAAATATTGTAATAGTTTCAGGTGTACAGCAGTGATTCAGTTATACATATATATGTATATATCTATATTCGTTTTTCTCTGATTCTTTTCCATTTTAGGTTATTACAAGATATTGGATATTGTTTCCCATGCTATACAGTAAATCCTTGTTGTTTATTTTATATATAGTAGTATGTATCTGTTAATGCCATACTCCCAGTTTATCCCTCACCCCTTTCCTTTGGTAACCATAAGTTTGTTTCCTATGTCTGTGCATCTGTTTCGTAAATAAGTTCATATGGACTATTTTTTTAATTATTTGTTTTTGTTTTTGTTTTTGTTTTTGCTGTGCGTGGGCCTCTCACTGTTGTGGCCTCTCCCGTTGCGGAGCACAGGCTCCGGACGCGCAGGCTCAGCGGCCATGGCTCACGGGCCCAGCCGCTCCGCGGCACGTGGGATCTTCCCAGACCGGGGCACGAACCCGTGTGCCATGCATCGGCAGGCGGACTCTCAACCACTGCGCCACCAGGGAAGCCCCTTGTACTATTTTTTAGATTCCACATAGAAGTGATATAATATTTGCCTCTGTCTGACTTACTTGACTTAGTATGATAATCTCTAGGTCCATCCATGTTGCTACAAATGACATTATTTCATTCTTTTTTATGGCTGAGTGATATTCTGTTGTATATATGTACCACATCTTTATCCATTCATCTGTCGATGGACATTTAGGATGCTTCATGTCCTGGCTATTGTGAATAGTGCTGCTATGAACACTGGGGTGCATAGATCTTTTCAAATCCGACTTTTTCCAGATATATGCCCAAGAGTGGGATTGCTGGATCACACGGTAACTATTTTTAGTTTTTTAAGGAACCTCCATACTATTCTCCATAGTGGCTGTATCAAATTACATTCCCGCCAACAGTGCAAGAGGGTTCCCTTTTCTCCAAACCCTCTCCAGCATTTATTATGCTAAATGACTTCTTAAAAGGGGTAATTTCCCCACCTCCACCAGCCTATAACTATGAACTAGGAAAAAGAAACTTGCACTGGGTATGACTATACGTATAGACACAGACACACACACACACACACACACACACACACAGAGGTCCTTCTGTTACAGAAGGTCACAAACGCAGGATGTGTGCCTTTCAAATGAGCTGGGCAGATATCTGGTCAAGGTGGCCAAAAGCATATATGAAATAACCCCCAGCAGGTCCCTTCCAGACAGATCTCTATAAAGAGAGATCACCATTTGGGTGAGGAACACAGAAATGGGCACTGTTCCTGGTTCCTCATCTCCTGTCGGGGAGAACAGCGCCCTGCAGACCAATAACACTTTCACTTTGTAACATAAAAACAAGGATTCACAGAGGTCAGGGTGGGCCCTCCAGCAGAAACAGAGCTGAGACCCCCATCTCCCAGGTCAGTGCTACTACTCAAAGAAGGTGGGAGCATCCACAGAGGGGGGCCAGTCCACCAAGTGTTTCTGGTCTTTGAAGAGCTAAGTACCAAAACTGAGGGTAAGTGTCCTTTTAACTTTTACAGTCAGTGGACAGGGTAACTCTATGTCTTCGAATCTCATAATAAAATTGAAGGCTAGTATTTTATACTTCCTTCTTTTTTTTTTTTTTTAGATTAAGTTGTTTCAAACTAGTTTCTTTAGGGGTTCCATTTTCACTCCTCAATAGATTTTACGCATTTCTCATAGGCTTCTTCACTCATTAGTTCATCTAGTTCCGATGGGCTGCTGAGTGTCATCTTGATCAGCCAACCATCTTCATAACAAGATTTGCTGACAAGTCCTGGATTTTCTGCTAGAGCTTCATTCATTTCAGTTAATTCTCCTGATAGAGGAGAATAGAGTTCACTAGCAGCTTTCACACTTTCCAAAGCACCAAATTCCTCGTTTGTTCAATTTTGTCCCAACTTCAGGCAGACTACAGTAAACAACATCTCCCAAAGCTTCCTGGGCAAAATTGCTGATTCTCACTGTCCCAACACTGTTTTCTGGTGTCACCCATTCATGTTTGTCTGTGAATTTACGACCCGACAGCAGAGCGAGTCCGGTGCGCAGCGCCCGGATGGCGCCCGCCCGCAGTCCCCAGGGCCGCGGCAGGCAGGGCACGTTGGGCGCAGAGACGGCGCGCAGGCTGCAGACCGCGGCCCGCACCCTCCGTGCCACTCGCAGCACCACGTGCGCAGGGGACCACTTCCTTCTTTCTTTAATTTCACTTTTTCTAGCAATTTATTCTTATGGTACCAGACCATGATGATTTAGAATTTTAAAAAACGGTTCCAGGTCCCTGGTGGCACAGCGGTTGAGAGTCCGCCTGCCGATGCAGGGGACACGGGTTCGTGCCCCGGTCCGGGAAGATCCCACATGCCGCGGAGCGGCTGGGCCCGTGAGCCGTGGCCGCTGAGCCTGCGCGTCCGGAGCCTGTGCTCCGCAACGGGAGAGGCCACAACAGTGAGAGGCCCGCGTGCCACACACACACACACACACAAAAAAACGGTTCCATTTCTGCAGGCACCCAGAGTCCCCAAACTCTTCAACCAAATTCCCATGGCCACCGCACCCTCTTCCCCAATCCTTCCTGACTCACCCTCACCCAGGCTCTCCTCTACCTTTCACCCTTCCTTTCCAGCAGGCATCTCCCTTTAAATGGGTGGTGGTAAACTTTCCGGTAGCCCCTCCGATGCATGAGCAGTGGGCACTGACTCCTGTGAGCCATCCTGAGCTCAGACCAAAAGGAAGAGTTAAAAGTAATCAGTCATCCGTCCACACATCTAAAATAACACAGGACTCCGGTCCCAGAAAGCCATCACGGTAAAAGAAGAAAAAAACCGTCCGTGGCCCTTACCCACGTTAATTAACCCGAGGGAGAGCCTCAGCCTACCCAACAGATGCTCTCTATCCATCACTTAAACCTGAGACGCAAAGTAAAGCAACCTTCGCCTGTCTCCTCCAGGGAGGTCGACATACGTGGAGAGATGCCACGCCGGCTTGGGGAGAAAGGAGGTTACTGACAGAGTGAGTCACGTGTGCGGCATCAGGTATGATGAAGTGTATTATGGGAAGGGGACATGGAGACGGCATTAGCTCTGTCCAGCGGGACCCACTGAACTGCCCATTACAAGGGAGTCCTGAACTAGTGGAGGAGGAGGACTTGGAGAGAAGGATTTAAACACATACACCTCCTTGAAAATGAATGAAGAGAAACCGTCTAGATGACAATGACTGGACAGTGACGTAACGAATGAAACCATAGGAAAGGGCGGAGCCAGGCAGCACCAACCCTCCCCGGAGCGTTCCAGGCAGGCCACGTGTTTTAAGACTTTCCAGGGACAAAAGGATGGCAATTTTAACAGATGCCAACATCGGCACCTTTCACAGTTACTAAGACGTGTCATCCACGAGTTCAGAAAGGCAGGGACTCGAGGGGGATGTAAATGAGCAAGTATTCCACTAAGTCTCTGCACTTGTCTGGGTATCTGAAATATTTAAACATTTTTCAGTATTTTTTTTCAAGTATCACCAGAGAACAGACACATGACGCTGTTTTGAAACGTCTTGCCACAAACCGGGAATTCTGATTGGATCCAGTCCAAACCAGGCATGCCTTGGGAAGACAACTGCTCTGCTGTTCCACGTCTGGCCTGGTGACAAGGGGCAGCCCCTGACCTCTGCCCTGCACCCCACCTTTCCCTGGGGCAGACAGGGCATCGAGGTTAATCCAACGTGCCCAGCTATCGATGGGCGGCAGCTGTCTAGAAAGACCGCAGGCAACTCTTGGGCTTGGAGAAGGAGGGCCGAGATGGAGATCCAATGTGCACCACAGGCAAAGGGCCGGGAAGGGGACAAGCATCCTCAGCTGACTCTCTTCCCAAATCCTGTGGCCACCATCAAGCTGGTTCAAGAGCCTGTCCCTGCCCCACTCCAGGCAGGCCATGCAGTGGACGCGGCTGCACGGCACACAGCCAAGGTCAGGCACTGACATTTCCCAAGACGTGACTAACAGCCTGGGAACCACAGAAAGAAATCTGAGCACGGACAGTGAAGGCTGTTTCATCTTAATTGCATCCAAGACTCGCCATCTAAGCCCCCATTTGTGTTACACCTCTTCCAAGATGACTCATCTTTGATGCCAACAGGAGAACGCCATGAACTTGAAAACTCCATCATCTGGATTTGCTGATGACTGTATTTCAATGCCTGCATGAGCAGGATAAAAAGAAAATGAAACCAAATTTTTCCTGCCTATAACACCTGTTTCTTTTTGACACTCATTGGCTCGGCTCATCCTGCTGCCACACGCCAGGTTGTGTACTCGCCACTGGTGGTGTGAAAAGGAATAAAGCCAACCCTCGTGCTCAAGGAACCTACAGTCTAGAGAGACCCACAGTGAGGAACACGCCCTCTGCTGCCCTCCTGCGCCTTAGGCTTCTCCTCTGGCAGCGTGTGTTCACGAGATCTGCTGGGGTGGCCATGGTTTTAACTTCCATTTTTATCGACACTGCATCCTTCTCTTCCGTTCAGGTCTCCAGAAATGAAACTCAGAGATGGTTGTTTGAGAAACTAAGGCACAAAAAACCAGGTACAGATCTACCAACCTATGTGAGAAACATTTTCTGACACCCATTTCCCAGCAACACGCTTTCTTACCACAGACTCTGTGGCAGAGTTAGAGTCGTTTGTTTCCAGAAGTCAATCATTTCCCTGATCTAAACTGACTCAGGGTTACACATAAACCCAAGCCTAAAGCTGGGACTTCTTTCCCGTTGAATCAGAAGAAAGACCGTTTTACAAAATGGCCAGGGGAGAGGGGTGACTGCTTCTCCACCTTCAGGAAGACCCAACCACCTCCAGAGTCCTGGGCGTTGTCAAAGTGTGGAGAGTGTGCTTTAAAATCTGAAGCCTAATTTAAAAGATGGTAAGACACGCAAACTCATCTGTGATACGGCTTTCAAGTTATAAATGTCAGTGACAGCCAGTCTGCTGCGTTGGGAACTCCTCCAACAGGTTGACAGCAGCCCAATTCCATGGTTCTGGAGGAGGCTGACAGACAGCTGCTCTTTCAGTAGTTATTTTGAAAGGAGCCAAGAGGCCCTTCCAAAGGCAGCTAGGTATTGGCGCGCTGAAGGGGGAAGGTGACACCATATCTGGTGGCAGGTAGACACAGCCCAGGAGTGCCACATGACGCCAACACGTCTGCGTGCTCCACAAAGACTGTCAACCCCACACAGTGCAGGAAAAAAAGAAAATCACAGCAGAGGAGAGGCAGAAAGATGCACATCCTTCCCAGAGCATAAGCCATTGCACCTGGGTATCAGGGACCGCAGACCCAACTCCTATCCTTCACGATGCCAGCCTGCTACAGCCCCAGCTGCCATGCCTGGCACCTCTTGGAGGGCAGTGAACGGACTTCCTTCTCTGTCGGCACTTCACTAGTTTCAGAACAGACCCTTGAAGATAGATGGTTTACTTGTCCGGTCCCTGAACTGAAAACCACTCCCTTTCAGTCATGTGTGTGATGTGGAGGTAGGGGGATGTGTAAGAGGGATTAAATATGCTTGTTCTTAGACAAAACCGTGTGTCTTTAGACACGCAAAATCTCTTTGAGGTTCTGACAGAGACACTTCTTGTTTCTCTGGTTTCTCCCAGCGGGACAAACTTTCAAGGTGACAGCTAGAGAGAGAGAAGCCTCTGATAAAAGTCACATGGTCACATAATTTGAGTTCTAACTAAGGCTTTTATTCACATCAGACATTCATCTGCTTGTCAGTTGCTGGAACGGATTTTCCTGTGATGTTGTTAGGGACAAAGTTTGTTCAAAGATCCACACACATAAGAGAAACAAGAATTATGAATGTTTCACGTTTCATTCTGCTGGTCCCATAACCTTGACACCCAAATCCTATTAGCCTGTAAAAATCCAAAAATTCTGCTCCCAAGTTGAATGTCTGATTTACCAAGGTGACTCTCAAAGGTAGCTTAGACAGTGGTTTTAAGCACTCAGGACTATTCATACAGTTAGAACAAGGAAGCACTCAGCAAAGTGCTTCCTCCATAAAATATGTTCATCACTGGGGGCTTAGGAAAATGTTCTCCGTGAACAATTCCTTGATACAGACACAGTTCAGAGATTGTGCAGTCATTCTGAGTCACACTCTCCACTTCACTGGCTTTGCTTATTTATGTTCACACCATGATCCTCTGTGTCTGAAGGGGCCAGCCCTTCCACCTAAGAGTATCAGGCCATAATCCAGCCCAATACATTTACGTTTGATAATGACTAAGTAATAAATGACCTTCTGCTCCAGTCACTTTACTAATTCGAGGCAGATAAAACATTCTTGCCCAGCTAACCCAAAAGATAAATTCCACCAGGTCTCAACCAAATAGCCAGAGACGTACGTCTCCTTGGGATTGAGTTGCACTAGAAGGGCAACCCCCTGGCCCTTTGGGACTGTGGTGCATTTTGATGGTTCCAAATGCTAACGTCTGACTCAAATCCTCGGTCGGGTCTGTGCTTAGCCAGGTAAATGTGTGCTTACTATGGTACTTACATGGCCTGATGGATCCGCCTCCAATGTCTACTATAGAGCAGTAATCACTCCTGCAATCACAAGAACAAAGACATTTTTAAGTTTCTCCTCTTTAAGAACTTGATCCATTGCAAACAGACAGGCTGACAAAGAGCTTCTGCGAACTAGGCCTCTCACATTTCGGAACCCGACTGCCTTTTAAGATAAATACCGAAAAATAGCTAGGTGAGCATTCCCTGTCACTTCAACACCCAGAGGCATTTATCGAAAAAATTACATTATCTCACTTGTTAGGATCCAAATCCATCCATTATTAGTTCAGCAGGAGTAAGGCTACCTTTGGCAAAGATGGAGCATCTCCACAAAACCTCTCTTTGTTCCAAGTCTCAGGAGGCATTAAACCAAAGCTTTTACCAATCCTAACACTTTCCGGACTAGACTACATTAATTTATCCACACAGTCTCAAGTAGGTGTATACACACGATTTAAAAAATACATAGCTCTACGACAAAACCCAAGGAGTCTGCGATACGAGATAAAGCCAGTTGAATTACAAGCCTGTTCATTTAAATATAACAGATTACTTGTACCTGCTTCACCTTGAATAAAACCAGAAAAGCAGTAAAAAGCCATTAGAAATATACCTACTGTGTGTGCTTCTGATATCACTAATATTTTCCCTCTATAAAACTCCTTTACTGGGCTTCCCTGGTGGCGCAGTGGTTGAGAATCTGCCTGCTAATGCAGGGGACATGGGTTCGAGCCCTGGTCTGGGAGGATCCCACATGCCGCGGAGCAACTAGCCCCGTGAGCCACAATTACTGAGCCTGTGCGTCTGGAGCCTGTGCTCCGCAACAAGAGAGGCCGCGACAGTGAGAGGCCCGTGCACCGCGATGAAGAGTGGCCCCCGCTTGCCGCAACTAGAGAAAGCCCTCGCACAGAAACGAAGACCCAACACAGGAAAAATAAATTAATTAATAAACTCCTACCAACAACATCTTCTTAAAAAGAAAAAAAACTCCTTTACAGAAAAACAAAAGGGGGGAAACATGTCCTTTAACAAATACATACAGTGTGTTTCTGATATTCATGGAATTTATCAGCAGAGAATTATAAAACTGAAAGAGAGCTCAATAGAGAGGGAGAGAAGGAGAGGGCGAGGAAAAGAATAAAGACCATGCTGAACAGACCCATCTTCAAACTAACTGCCCAGAAGTCTTCTAAGACTAGCCAACTGGTCTACTTTTTACTTAAGACCCTCATGGAAGAACATGTACCATATTCTGCTGGAAAAATGTCTGAAAGAGTTTTGTTTTTTTAATACAAAGATGATTCTCTCTTTATATGGTCTGCAGCATATAACTACCCTGCACAGCACTAACATTTGTGTCTGTGTCAACAGTCTCTGAACAACAGCAGAGGGTTGGTGCACTGGGGCAGCTTACAAGAGCAGATTCAACCTGCTGTTACTCCAAATCCACCATCTCCATGCGACAGTCTGGCCTCAAATGCTTGCTAAGCAAGGGTAAAGGCTGGAAGGAACTGAATCAATGCCGGTGACCACGGGGCCCCTTTTGTACCAGTTTCATTCTGAGATGGCTTTGAGGTGAAGGAATGGGTTATCATGATACAGAAAAAGCTACTAACTCCTGTAAGCAGCACCAAGATACATTTCAAGAAAACAATCCTAAGCATCTTGGTCAACATCAAAAACACATTTCTCATGTAGTAGTGTCAGCTAACAAAATGAACACCCATGTGCCTCCGACCGAAATAATATCAACTTACTTTCAGTGCCTTAATTCTTTTCTGTATGTTTTCATAAACACCTAATTTGGTATATTACCTGGCAATTTGCCTTTGAATGTTGCGATCAAGTGCACAGGCCGTGGTGACTTAATGAATCATACCAGTAGTGACACTGGTATGATTCACAAGTCAAAATGTTCATGATGTGCCAAAATGAAGAGAAAAGTTCATTACCCTTTACCTCCCCCAACGCTTTCAAATCTGGATTTTCTTTAATAATATTCCTCGACTTCACTTTAAGAATCAGACAAGCTATTCCCTGAGTCATACGCAAACTACTGCATTATGCTTGGCTCTATACATTAGCAAAATTCGTGGTCACCAAGAAACCCAAAGGCCATTCACTTTTATCCTCAGCAAAGCTTAATGTTCAACTAATCTTAAATATCATTTCCTGCAGAGCCAAGTATTAAAGTTTATAGCCATTTCTAGTTGCGTCTATAAATAAAGAAAATGTTGAAGGAAGTCCTTTTTCCTTCCTAATTTTCAAAACCAGCACCACTCCACAGCTTTCATCAAGATTTTACCCAAAGTATCTTTTCTAGGTATTAATAATAGGCTCCCTCAATCTGTTCTTGGGCTTATGCTTCGATGTTCCTCCCTTAATTATACCTAAACTTGTGAAAGCACTTGTAAATAGAGATCATGGGAATGCAATTCAATCTAGAAAGAATAAGATAGCAATCAACTGGAGATAGAGAGTAGCTAGGAAAAATTGGAATCCCATTTTCAACCAACCTATACCCCTTTCATTTTATATTTCGGATAAAACATATTATAAACGACCCACAAACAAAATAATCTACTTGATGAGCTCTGCCCTCTAGAGCGGCATTTTATCAGAAATCTGCATCTGCGTATCTTGCCTATCGCCCCTTCCCCATTCAAAGCATCTCTAAAAGTGAGCCATGATAAACCCAGCTTGTTCAAGGACCACCTCTGCAGCACCTACGCTGCATCTGATGACACAGGATAATAGAGGCCAATTCGAGACTGTTGGGTCTCACACCTCTTTGTCCCTAATGCCCTTCAGCACTGTCATCTGTTGGGTTGATCCCTTTTCAATTTTACACCCAAGTGTTCCATCCTCTTATTCCCTATGGACCATGTCTCTCCAAATAGAGAATCTCAGAATCTTTATGTGACCGGGGATACAACTCAAAGCAGGCTTTCCCTCTCTTCTTTTCCACAGCCTAAGCAAAGGTGGCTCATTGTGAACACCAAAGCTGTCCCGACACTGATTCATGTGAGCAAATAGTTGAAGGGAGTTTATGGCTCTGCTTAAAATATCTTCATGTCTAGAAAAAAGATTTCCAACGATAAGGCCACTGAGCGCTTACACATTAGAAACAAATCATGACCAAGCGTTTTTAAGTTTTTCTTTTAATTTTTATTTTTTAATTGAAGTATAATTGATTTTACAATATCGTGTTAGTTTCAGGTGTACAGCACGATTCAATTTAATATATATTTCTATATATTACATATATTTTTTTTCTTCTTCAGATTCTCTTCCCTTAAAGGTTATTACAAAATATTGAGTATAGTTCCCTATCATTATAAAATTTAAGTCATTCAGTCTTCCGTAAGGAACATCAGATAGTCACAGAGAAAATAAGGCCCATAATTACAAGAGTGGCTTCATATATGGCTTGCACCTTAGGTTGGGCAGAGCAGCTAAATTTACCGCACAGCATAATTTTGCCCAGTTACGAAGATCTAGAGTGGTCCTTGACATCAGAACTTCTGCAATTCTGACCTGATACGTTTGGTTTCATCACATTTCAAACTTGCTAGCATCTTTCCATTTCGGTGAGGTCTTTCATCAAGGCTCCACTGAGAGCTTCCCAAACTAGACTCCAATCTAAATTTGCTTCACATGGCTCACACCGCTCGGACTCAAATGCAGAGGCCCAACCTCACAAAGCCAGTGCCTCTCCAAGCCTCTGTCTCCTTGTGTCTGAAGGAGAGATAACCACAGCGCCTAAGTCAGAAAGGATGGGGGGATTCACAAACTACTACGCCCAAAAAGCACAGCTGCCACATCAGAGAGGCAGTGAACCCTCTACAAATGTTAGCAATTATTATTACTCTGGTTGTTACTCCTATAAGAGGATAATAAAAGGGCAGTTCTAGAACCGGTCAGAAGCCTGGAACCACAGCCTGGTGGTGCCCGATGCATTACATTTTGATTCTGCTAACAGCTATTTTGTCAGGCAGGTGTGACAATTAACAATGATTTAGTGCCTTGGGCCCTGGAAAATACCCTTACTTAACATGACCCTTCTACAGATGGTCCCTAGGTAAAGTGCTCGATTTACAAATAAGAAAAAAAAATGCATTCCTTGCGACTTCCGAATTCATCACTAACTTGGATTACAGAGAGAATACTTGTAGCCAAACAAGTTTACCCAAGATTCTACCAAGACACGGGCCAGGAGACCACTTACCAAGGTTTGCAACTATTTTTAACATTCATTGACAACGTCACAAAAAGCACACAACATCACAAAAAACAGATCCCCTTTACAAAACTGGCACATAACCCCAAACAAAGCTCAGTATTTTCATCAAAGGTATTTTTAACAGCCATCAGGGAATTAATCTTAAAATTCTGGTTTTGGAACCATCCGAGTTACACCTGTTTCTCTCCCCTAGCCTAATGGCTCTCAACGTACAGCCCTGGAAGCAGCAACACAGCATCACCTGGGGAAGTTGGGAATGCAAAAATCTCAGACCCCACCACACACCTACCAATCAGAAACTCGGTTGGGGTCCGGCCATCTATCTGAACAAGCCCCCCAGGAGTCTGGGATGTAGTCTCAAGTCTGAGAACTGCTGCCAATAGGCTATTCACATGTGGCCTGGGACATCACTTCAGGCAGCTCTTTTCCTTAAAAACTATCTGGCATTTTTCTGTTCCTTAAAAACCTGCTATAGGATGATGTCAACTGCTCCTTTCTATTTTTAATTCCTCATGATGAGGCTGAGGATGATTCATTCAGCACCTTATGTGATCACTTAAATAAGTAAGGCTCCTTCTCTCCCACCCCTAATGGAAGGTGACTGATGCCTGTTAGTTCTGATGTAATTATAGGAACAATTCAGTAACAAAAGCCTGTCCTTTATCAACCTCGGAGAAAGCTGTAACAGAGAGTTATAATTATAATACTCCATTCTTTTCCACAATGTGTGCATAATAATGTATCCTTTGAAAATGATCATACTGCATGTCATAACAAGGAAACACAGAACCCGGGATCAAATTTAGTTTATTGCAAATAGAGATCAAAACTGCAAGTGTTTGGGCAAACCTTTTCAACTCACAGGAAACAAGTATGCATTAACCATCTGGCTTGGTCTCATTTATCTAAGTGAAACACGAAAAAAGAACGTTGATTTGATGCTTTCCATGGGTCGCGAGGCGACCTCACAATACAGATGGGTCTTATCACCAGACACCACCCATCATCTAACTAATTATCAAAGTGGGAAGCATTAAGGGGCATTTCCTAAATAATAAATAACCCTTCTCTATACCTTTTATTTGTCGAAGCGTGTGTTAATTCGAAGTTAATTTCATACCTGCTGTGAAGCATCCTGATGAATTGTGACTACCAACATATTATTAATTTCCCTTTCCTTTTTGATTAATTTCACACTTAGACAGGGTAAGAAAGGCAAGATTAATGATGTCTGGAAGACAATGTTTGGTTCTTGTAAGATACTAAATCAACCTCAAGTGTTGAAGTAAACAGAGAAGCCAGATAAGGAAATGATAATGGAATCATCTCCAGGAGGGGTCCAAGGTGCCATGCAAATAAATGCCCAGAACCCCAGAGAGTGTTTAAGCTGTAAACTCTAGTTAATACTCTTCGGGGAGGGGATGAGAATGAAAGTTGGAACTCTGAAGATTGCAAGACACACTGATAAACTTGTGCCCTTACCAGTGACTGCAGCGACGGATTTATTTATCACACCAGAGTTCTCAGTTTGGCAAGGGTCCCTCTGTGTATTACTTAGCCTCTTCACAGCCTTCTTGCGTTCTCCCCACTCTCTCTGTAACAGTCTCAGGACTCCTAGCTCAACGTGTGAAGAGACAGATCTCCTTCATCAAAGGATATAAAGAAAAGGAGTATAAACTCAATCGCATCATGCACTTTTCAACAGTCAGGGACCTTTGTGTATATATGCTAATCCTATTTCCAATAATAACACCTACATTCATTGAGAACCCGCTATGTTCCAAGACACTAGGAACTCTGTGTAAGTTATCCAACCTAACAAGAGCTCTTGGAGGTACTATCACACACGTTTTACAGATCGAGAAACGGAGGCTTAGAAACCTAAATATCTTGCGTAAGTGAGCCCCGTCTTCACAGAGATCTGTCAGGCTCCTAAGCCTGGAGTCTTCCATACCACACTGCTTCCCTGGGCGCATGAGTAAAGAGAACGTTTACGGCTGTGTGGAAATTATTCCAGAAGACCTGAAAGCTATGGGCATGCCATTCTCCTCTAAGAAATATATTTCCTTATTAGTTTTTAAGCTCAGAAGATGAGCGGCAGAAGGAGTTGATAGTGTTTCACAGTTAGAACTGCTAAGGACCTAAAAATGTTTTTTTAATTAGTTTTTCTTCCCAATTCTGGGTGGCAGGACCATATGGCTACCCATTCATTTTAAAGATGAAGGGAATAAAGCACAGAGAGTTAAATGATTTGCTGAAATTACCCAAACTACCACCTTCTGGTAGTAAAATAGTAGTAATTACTTATTGGGGCTTACTCTGTGACTAACAGAGTGCTAATTTTTTGAAGTCCAACATTTTTTCTTTTTTTACTGGAGTACAGTTGATTAACAATGATGTGTTAGTTACAGGTGTACAGCAAGTTATACCCATACAAGTATCCATTCTTTTTCAAGTTCTTTTCCCATTTAGATTATTACAGAATATTGAGCGGAGTTCCCTGTGCTATACAGTGGGTCCTTGTTGGTTATCCATTTTAAATATAGCAGTGTGTACATGTCAGTCCCAAACTCCCAGTCTGTCCCTCCCTCCCACCCACCCTTTTCCCCTGGTAACCATAAGTGCATTCTCTAAGTCTGTGAGTGCTTCTGTTTTGTAACCAAGTTCATCTGTATCATTTTTTTAGATTTCTGAAGTCCAACATTTAAATAAAATTCCACAATTCTATGCTATCTCTTAGACTTTCTAATGTCCACTAGAGTACCCTGTATCTTACATCTCCCCTCACAAACAAGTCTGCCCAAATAAGACCTATATCTAAGTTCTAAACACGGCCATCGGTCATCTCTGACCATTGTCTAGAGCATCATCAATATAGTAGTAGCCGCTTGCTACATGTGGCTATTTAAGTTACAAGTAAATAAAATAAAAAAACTCAGTTCCTCAGACACACTAGGCACATTTCAAGTACTCCACAGCTTCATTTGGCTAGTGGCTACCATGTTGGACAGCAGAGATACAGAACATCTCCATCGTGGCAGAAAGCTCTACCGGACAGCACAGGGGTAGAGATATTTCAGGACAGCATCTTTTCATCTAAAATCCTTCTGACACTGTACAGAAGGACACAGCCTCTTCACAGAATTAAGGGCTTCACTAGGCTAACTGAGGCCATACCTACGTGTCCTCAGATGTCATCTTTTAGGAATAACACTCCTTGAGAAGTTAGGTCACTGGATAAACTTATAAAGCAAGCAGACCGGCCTCATACAACACAAAGTATCAGAAACTAGAGGTGCTAAGAAACAATCATTGTAATAAGGCCTTCCATTCGGGAATAACCACCCCATGGAACCACAGGTCAGGATTCACCAGGAACAATCACACAGACACACGCATGGCCACCCACACAGGGGCATCCCTAGGCTCTTCCTCACCAAAGCCCTCTCCGCTATGCCTCCTGGGCAAGACAAGGTCCCCACGTTTGGTCTCTTGTTTCTATTAAGTAAATCACTGCAAGAAAATCACCTTTCAATCAGATTGGTATTTCCCACCAATCACTCTCAATTGCTTCATTAAAAGCTGGAGAATCAGCAATGAGACAGGCTTTTGGTGACAATGACAGTCTGACAGTAGGCTAGAAAAGAGAGCCTCAGTCCCCTCAGTGACACCTGACCTGGAAGGAGTTACTTAAAAGACTTCCAGGGGGCTTCCCTGGTGGCGCAGTGGTTGAGAATCTGCCTGCCAATGCAGGGGACACGGGTTCGAGCCCTGGTCTGGGAAGATCCCACATGCCGCGGAGCAACTAGCCCCGTGAGCCACAATTACTGAGCCTGCGCGTCTGGAGCCTGTGCTCCGCAACAAGGGAGGCCGCTGCCGCGATAGTGAGAGGCCCGCACACCGCGATGAAGAGTGACCCCCGCTCGCCACAACTAGAGAAAGTCCTTGCACAGAAACAAAGACCCAACACAGCCATAAATAAATAAATAAATAAAATTTTAAAACAAAAAGGCAAAATCCCTTTAAAAAAAAAAAAAAACTTCCAGGAATTAAAAAACTTGAGAAACTCTGGGTATAGCTCCACTTTGGGGGAGGATCCTAAAATACAGTGTTGGTTACTGTTGGATTAGAACAGCCCTGGGTGGGACACAGAGAGTGATAAAGAGGCAAGGTCACTGATCGACCTTCGACTGTTCCAACCTGCAAGTGCCCTACAGGAGGCATTTCTTCTCCCTCTCTCTCTCTCTCTCTCTCTCCATTCTTCACTGCTTTCTCCTTCCTCCCTCCCCACTGCTGTCTATGCACCAGGCCCTTAAGATTGAACTCCATGCCCAAGATAAGCCAGACATCATGGCTGCCGATATTGGTCTATAAACAACTGAATGCCACCTCCAGTGCGAACTCCTTTAGGTAATTACAGTAACCCCTTGACAGTCCCAGACTCAAATCAGCATGCAGGTCAGACCTGGGTCTCTCTCACCACAGTAATGGATGGGAACTTTGTAAAGCTAAGACAAGAAATCGAGGAGAGTTTTCTAATAAAAATGCAAATCAATTCATCCTCGGTTGGGGGAAGGTGATGACAAACTAACATGTTCCTCTCTTAGAGCCTATGAAAGTCATCTCTGAACTCCCAACTCCATCACATGAGTAAGGCCGACTTCTGCCTCTCTTCTTGGCATTACTCACCTTTGCTTACGGACCACGGCCAACGGAATCACTACCT
Organism: Lipotes vexillifer; assembly: GCF_000442215.2. Lineage (NCBI taxonomy): Eukaryota > Metazoa > Chordata > Mammalia > Artiodactyla > Lipotidae > Lipotes > Lipotes vexillifer. The sequence continues at coordinate 746,189 of NW_006770128.1, forward strand.
CCAAGGAGAGGTCCAGCATTAACCCTTTCCTGCCCAGTAGCTCACAACAGCTTCGTAACCTGGGGGACCTTTCTCTAGCCTCATCCCTCCACCTCCCAATCCATTCCCGACCACCTGCCAGGTGAGCCTTGGGAAGCAACCCGCAGGCCAGGCCTCTCCACATCAATAAGGTGGGTCAGGTGCCACCGTCTCTAAGATCCAACCCTGGCCTTGAGGCTCTCCTGAATCTACTTTTTCTCCCTCTTGTCTTCAGATCTTCCCTGCCCCCCAATACATCCAGCTTACCCTCCATAACACCTACAACATCTGCTCTGGGAAATTTTCCCAGGCCTGAAATGCCCATCCCCTTTTGGGTACAGTAACACTATAATAACCAGTCATCTCCTCTAGAACAGGGAACGTCCTACACTTCCCGGTATCTCTGAAGAGCGTTTCAGAGCCAGACTCTTACACAAAAATCAACGCTCTGCAAGTATTTGCTAATCCACTGAAAACAGCTGCTATCCATGCCGGTAAGTTCATTATTTAGACAGTGGATTCTCAGACCATGAAGACCCCTTCCACATCCAGTTTACTCACTGTGAGCCCATGGAGGCTCCAGACTCTGTCTGGTGATTCCAGCTCCACCATTTATCAGGAAAGGCACTTAACACCTCTAAGCCTCAGTACTGTCTTTTGTGAAACCAAGGTCATAAGAGTACCAGTCCTCCACCCACACTCCCTGACCCCAGGCAATGTGGCCAGGAGACAAAGGTAAAGCACTTAGCATAGGGCCTAGCACACAGCAGGCATTCAGTAACGTTACCTTTACCCTCTCTCTTTCTCCCAGTTATTAGTAAGTCTCCTTAAGGAGACATGTAGCATAGTAGAAATAACATGGTCATGGGAACAAAAAAGAAACCTGTGTTCAAATCCCAACTTAGTTCAGATCCCAGCTGTGGAACCTTGGGGAAATCATATCACCACTCAGCTTCAGTATCTTCATCTGTAAAACGGGGTTAGCAATCAACCTTAAAGGGCTAGTCTAAGAATTATACAAGGGAATATACCTGAAGTCCCCCGTACCTAGTCAGAAATGCACTCTGTGCCATTTATTAAATATGATTTTAATTCAGTCAAAACACAACTGAAAAGGAAAAAAACACCCATGTATCCTCACATCACTGTCACCCCCTTCCAGTCACATTCTTTAAGTCCATAAACCAGGCCCGGGCCATTTTGAAACAGAGCAGGACCCTGTGGGGTGCTCTTGGGCACAAAAGCCTTGCTGTGTGCCCCGTTTCTTGTTTGCAGGAAAAAGGCTTCAGCCTCCCAGACCTTTTCTGAGTTCCAAAGGGCAGTCAAACAGTTACTAATTAGGGAGTGAGGGAATACAGGAAACAAAGAAAAGGCAGTCAAACAATAGTGCAGGATGGGGCCTGGTTCCGGTTCCTGGGGGGGGGGGGGGGGG
>NW_006770128.1:747818-782066 GCF_000442215.2 Lipotes vexillifer
GGGGGCTAATAATTTGATCTGAATCTCTGAGTTCTTCTACAGGAACCAGGGCCCCCCACCCAGGTGGAGGAGGTAACTTCAGGCTGAGCAAAAGCACGTGGACCCCAAACCAGCCGGAACCAGATGGCTAATGACTGAGATCCCTGAACACCACCCGGTTCCCCCTGCAACAACCGATCAGAGGAAGCCCTCAGCCCAAATTGTGCCCATACCAACTCTTCCCCAAAAACCATGGCGGAGTTCGGGTCCTTGAGCGCCAGCTGTCCCATTCTTCTTGCCGGGCCCTGCAGTCCCCATTTCTCCCCTCCAGACAACCACGATTTGGTTTGGCCTCACCGCGCGCTGCGCATCGGCTTCGACAAAAATTTCAGCTGCCAATCCGCACCCCCCGGGTCATCAACCAGAGTCCTCACACAGTGAATGCCAGAAAATTCCATCTGGCGCTGCAAGGAGACCCATTGCCTTAAGGCGAATCACCTGCGTTCACGTCCCCGTCTCCAAATATTCACATCTACTCAGATTGACACTTAACACTAGCCAGGCCATTCCTGAAAGGAAAATACACTACGACAATTAGCTACTTTTCCAAAACAAACCTATGGTTGAAATCATTCTAACCGAACAAGAGCCCCAAGCGCTAGGGGAGAGAAAAACCCACAAGTCTGAATATTCAAACAAGTGGTTGAAACCCTTGCAACCCCAGAAAAGAAGTCCCCAACCAGGATCACACTCTCATTGGAAAGAAAAAGAAACTCCACTCTTTCAGATCAATGTGCAAGTTTCCAGAAACTCAAGAGTGGGCGTTGGAGCATCACAGAGGCCTGGTGCGTCCCCTCTCCCCTCCCACAGGGCCCTGAGGGTCCTGACGTCTGCCCTCCGCTAGCTCCAGGCCTGGGACCCAGGAGGCCCAAGCGCTGAATCCTTGGCTCCAATCCCCCCAGGGCTGGAGGGGGGAGGAAGGGCAAGAAGACACCTTTCAGGGGTTTCAGGGGTTACAGGGTAAGCAGGTTCCCAGCAGAAATATGTCTTCCCTGCGACGGTCTTAATCCCCAGAGCTAAAAGAGGACTTCCTTTCCTTCCCACAGCACCCAGCTCAGCTCAGTCCAGCCCAGCCGACCCCTCGATGCCCTGGGCTCGCTCAGGCTCACAGGCTCTTACCCCAGTCCCGCTCAGTCAGCTGGTCCAAGGACAGCCATTCTCCCCGACACAGGCAGGGGGGAGGCTTGGCGGCATCCAGGGCGGCATCCAGGGCGAGGGAGCTGTGCTTCGCAAGGGCCTGCGTGTCCCTAGAGAGCTGCAGACTCACCGACCATGCCCGAATCCTCCGAGCAGCTCGCCACCTCAACCTTCCTCAGCTCCACTACCTCCCTCCAGGTGTCCCCAGGTTTCCCCTCGCCCAAATCTGCCCCGGGGGCAGTCAGCTGGATGCTCCCAGCCTGAAGTTCACCAGAAGGTATCAGATAACACAGCAGAAGCGGCCAGCATTACCCACGCTCCCCAACCAGCCACGAGCTCCAGGACCGGTGACTTTTACAACCACCCCCTGTTTGCAGATGACGGAACAGAGGCTCAGAGAGTTAAAGTAACAGGCACCAAGTCACAGATCTGACAGGCAGTGGTGCCATGATGGGGACCCAACTAACCACACAGCTCTCCCTTGTAACCTCTGGATGGGCCACGTACCTTCCAGCCACTCTCCACCATCTATTCTCTCACTGCCTCCGCCTCATTGGAGGAAAGGATGACCTCTTAATAAGCCCAACTCACCATCATCAGGTGCTGTGTGCTGGGGGAGGGGGGCAGGGAGGACCAGCTACGTCCACCCCCAGCTGTACCCACCTCATCAGCATCTCTCTCAGGCTCTCTCAGGCAAGCCAGACCGCACTTTGCAGACATGAATATTGAGGCTTACGCTGCAAGCCAGGCTGCACTGTCACCCAAGTCAGGCCAACGAGTCCACTGACTTGTTTGGTGTACATCCGGCCTCATTCCTGGCAACACCAGCGTGCAGAGCTCAGGAATCTGCATTTCACTCCCCAGATGACTCTGATGCCACTTAGGAACCCCTGGACCTCCCCCCTTCCCCAGAGTGGCAGTTTTGGGAAAGGGGTTTTAGACTCCCCTCAGGGGCTGTTAAAAAGATGTGCCACCAGCCCCAACAAAGATTAAAACCAAAGATGGGCTTCCCTGGTGGCGCAGTGGTTAAGAATCCACCTGCCAATGCAGGGGACACGGGTTCGAGCCCTGGTCCGGGAAGATCCCACATGCCACGGAGCAACTAGGCCCGTGAGCCACAACTACTGAGGCTGCGCTCTAGGGCCCGCGAGCCACAGCTACTGAAGCCCATGCGCCTAGAGCCCGTGCTCCGCAACAAGAGAAGCCACCGCAATGAGAAGCCCACGCACCACAACGAAGACCCAATGCGGCCAAAAATAAATAATAAAAATAACTTTATTAAAAATAAAAAAATTAAACCAAAGAAATAAATCGAAACAATCTGAAAACTGCTCAGGCGTAAAGAGTAAGGTGGGGAGATGGAGACAGTGATGAACTTCCCAACTGTATAGGCTGGGGTAAAGCACGCACTGCCTTCTCTACGGAGCAACCACATGCTTCAAAGGATTGAACATTCCCAGAGATTCATGCAGCAAGCTAGTTGCAAAAGGAGGGGAGAGAGAGAAAAAGAGAAAAAGACAAACGCAGACAAGGGAGGGAAATAGAGAAAGAGAAATCCTGGGGAAGCCTTTTACATATCACAGTGACAGGAATAAAAAGACCCTTCACACACACACACACATACACACACACACACACACGCTCATACACACAAACTCACAGATGATGAATAGGATTTAGCCCAGCACTCTCCAAAAGAAAAACAATGCAAGCCACATATATAATCTTAAATGTTCTAGTAACCACATTAAAAAGAAACAAGTGAGGGAATTCTCTGGCGGTCCAGTGGTTAAGACTCTGCGCTTCCACTGCAGGGGGCGGGGGTTGGATCCCTGGTCGGGGAACTAAGATCCTGCATGCTGCGCAGCACAGCCCCACGCCACCCCACCCCACCCCCCGGCCCAAAATAAAACAAAGAAACAGGTGGAATTAATTTCAATACTGTAGTTTAACCCAATATATCCAAAATATTATTGTAAAACATGTAATCGGCATTTCAATACCATTAACAAAGTCTTTTATGTTCTTTTCTTCACACTAAGTCTCCAAATGTCAGTGTGTATTGACAGCATATCTCAATTCAGATTAGCTGCATTTCAAGTGCTCAAAAGCCACACGTGGCCACTAGCTGCCATGCTTAGCAGTCCAGATTTAGACAGAGATGGGCAGGTAAAGAGGAAGAGAAGGGGTGGAAATAAAGCCTTGAACAAAGAACTAAGGGAGTATGACATCCAGGATCATCTATGACCCACAGAGAGTGTTCATAAGGGGTCAGATGTAATCAGCCTTCAGACTCAACAGTGAGTACGTCAGCACAATCTGCTAACCGAGAGAGAGCTGGGGTCACCATTTTGGTGCCCAAAGTACCAAGCCCACAACTGAAGAATCAAAGTCCACTACCACTCAGTAACATGGCACCCAGTTGCACATCACACACATGTGCTAGACCCAAGCTACAGTCTGAACCCCCAGCAGCCACTCACGTGAAGCTCAGGCCTCCAAGGGAAAATGGCTGAGAACTGCCCTCTCTCTGCCCCGGGGGCATAAGCTCCACCCAAGGAAATCAAACAACAGGTTCCTCCCACCTACAGGCTGTAAAGGGGAAGGGGAACACAGGCAGGTGAAAAAAGGAGACGGAAGATACCTTAGCACTTGCGGTGGGCAAAATAATGGCCTCCACAGACGTCCTTGTCCCAACTCCCAGAACCTGGGCATGTTGCTTTACGTGGCAAAAGGGCCTTTGCTGATCTGATTAAGTTAAGAATCTTCAGCTGGGAAGATTATCCTGGATTATCCAGGTGGGCCCATGGTAATCAGAAGGGTTCTGATAAACGAGCGGCAGGAATGTCAGTCAGAGAAACATGGAATCCCAGAAGCAGAAATCACAGTGATGTGATCACTTGCTTTGAAGATGGAGAGGGGGGAGCCGTAAGCCACGGAACACATGGCCGCCTCTAGAAACTGGGAAAGTCCAGGAAACACAGTCTCCCCTACAGCATCCAGAAGTAATGCAATCCTGCTGACATCTTGATTTTAGCCCAATGAGACGTCTGTTGGACTTCCGATCTCCAGAACTTTACCAAATCTGTGTTAAGCCACCAATTTTGTATCAACTTGTTACAGAAGCAATAGGAAACTAACATACCATTTGTAGAGTGGTCAGCTAGACACACACATGAGTTACCATGACGCTGCAAGTTATCGGCAGTAGTAACTGTAGTTGTCTTAGTAGTAATGGTAACGGCCGCCATGTACTGAGGGCTTACTAAATCTCAAGCACCCTAACTATTTCGCCAACATTTTTAAAAATACACTTTTCATTTTGGAATAACTTTCAATTTACTGGAAAGTGGCAAAGATAGTACAGAGTCCCTGTATCTGTTCACCCAGCTTCCTGAATGCTAACCTCTTACACAACCATGATACATTTGTCAAAACCAGGAAATTAACATCAGCACAACACCATTAACGAAACTACAGACTTTATTTGGAATCCACCAGTTGTCACAAATGTTTTATCTTCCCAAGAGCCCTACGAGGTGAGTACCATTCTAATCACCATATGATAACGGGGTAGCCGAGTCTTAATAAGATCCATTCACTTGCTGGGGGGGTCACAACAGTGAACACCAGCAAGGCTTTTCAACTTGATGCCTCTGTTTGGCCTTTCAACTTGACCCCTACACCATAAGCTCCCCTGGATATCATCAACCCTGTCTTATAGGACAGGAAAATCCAAGGAGAAGCAAGTTACCCAAAGGCATGCTACCGGAAGCAACAGCAAACCTGGGGGCGCCTGACTCCAGAGATCACGGTCCAGCAACAGGCTCCCTCCCTGTCACAGAGGGACAGGAGCCTCCAGGGGCCATGAAAAGCTCCTGAGATCCATGAAAATATCGTGGTGGCTGTGATGGGAAAGAGGGGACCAGGCCTCTGGACGATGCCTACCTGCCTAGGACCACTAGGTAAACCTCAGAGCTTCCTGTGGCTCTCAGTCAGCAAGGGGGCCCACTAAAGAGGGCTTTACCAGGAGCTTTCCTATAGAGGAACGGGCAGCAGAAGCAGCTGCCATCAACGACTGTCCTGAATCCAGCTTCCATCAAACCACCGGGATCCCCGCTCTGGGGCCTTCACAACATGATTACAATGAGCTCCTTGAAAACATTCCCCTCCTGCGGGATCCTGTACCTCCAACCTTTGTAGCCCCTAGATTCTACCAATTCAGCAGCAAAAGAAGCAGGCAGAAGAGATTCTCCCACGGTATAGTCGTTAACGACCTCACCCACAACTACACACAGCAAGTGGGACAGGAACCAGGACAGACTCGCCTGGATGCCCCACAGCAAGCCACCCTGTTCACTTTTCTCCCAGCCTTTATTTCCTTGGTGGCATTCCATGACCCAGCAGGTCTCTGAGCACTGTGATGGTTGGTTGCTTTGCTATCTGTACACCTCTCTCAGTGGTTCTCAAAGTGGGGTCCCCAAACCAGCAACCTCACCTGGGAGCTTGTAAGAGATGCAAATTCCCAGGCCCCAGCCCCCAGCCCAGGCCTACAGAATCAAATTCTGGGGACGGGCCAACAATCATGTTAACAAGTCCTCCAGGTGTTCCTGATGCCCGCTACAGTTTGAGAACCATTAAACTCTGTATCCCCTGTACCTCCTCCATGGCTGACTTATGACCCAGAAATGTGTTCGGAAAGGCCTCTGTCTGCAGAGATAAACACAAGGTCGTACATACGCCGACTGTGGGCCCAGGGCAAGAGCTCACAAACCCTGCTGGGTTAGCAGTATTCATTCATCACAGTCAGGGAGCAGCACAGGCCAGTGCAGGGCAGGCCTGTGCCACATGCTGGGGGCCCATCCTTGGCTTCGTGGCACTTAAAGGAAGGAGAGCTTGAAGATACCAATCGAGCAAACCTACAGATGAACGGAAAATCACAAACTGTGGCAAAGACTATGAAAGAAAAAAAAAATGGGGGTGCCACAGCACAGAATGACAGGGATCTCCTTCCACCTCAGTGGTTGAGGGAGGGGTCCCTGAGGATGGGACACTTAGACCAAGATACAGAGGAAGAGCAGGAGTCGTCCAGGCAAAGAGGCAAACATTCGCAGTAGAGGAAAAGCTTGTGCCAAGGCCCTGGGGCAGGAGACAGTGTGGTGCTTTGGAGATACTGAAAGAAGCCAGGGTGGGTAGAAAATAGGAGGAGGCAGGAGGAGTCCTTGGGAGAGAAGAGAAGTTGCCCAGCCTTGGATCGTGCTGCACCTCACAAGATTGGTTAGAAGTCTGTGTCGGGGGCTTCCCTGGTGGCGCAGTGGTTGAGAGTCCGCCTGCCGATGCAGGGGACGCGGGTTTGTGCCCCGGCCCGGGAGGATCCCACATGCCGTGGAGCGGCTGGGCCCGTGCGCCATGGCCGCTGGGCATGCGCGTCCGGAGCCTGTGCTCCGCAGCTGGAGGGGCCGCAACAGAGAGGCCCGCGTACAGCAAAAAATAAATAAATAAATAAAAATAAAAAAGAAGTCTGTGTTGGAGTCTAGGCTTAGGAGGCCCATGAATTTTAGGCAGAACACTGACAATAAACATAATAACTAACATCTATTCAGCAGTGGTCTAAATGTTCCAGGTAAAAATGTAATCCTTACAACAACTCATGAGTAGGTTCTATTAGCATCATCATCTCCATTTTACAGATGAGGACAGAAGCTAAGTTGCCCCAAGTCACCCAGCTAATGACGGATCAGAATCCAGTCGGACCACTTCAGATCCCAAGCTCTGGATCACCTCACCACACGGCCTCTCGGTAGGAAAAGACTGATGGCAGTGATCTGGTTTGCATTTTCAAAAGCTTGCTGAAGATGCTGCACCGATAGGGAAAAGACGATGCAGGCAGAGGCCACTGCATGGTCCAGGCAAGAAATGGCAGCAGCTATGTGACAGGCTGGGACCCAGGACCCTCTGCTGCAGTGCTGCAGTGCTCGCACCTGGACACACCTCTCCTCAAGCAACAGGATACAAAGAAACTATACGGGACTAAAAATAAGTGCATGCATCATGCACAGTTGGGGCAAATTCTGGACAAAAGACACAAAGAGACCAAAAAACCCAACTGCCACTCTTGAGGAGCCTGAAGCAAAAGCAGGGAACTGAGCATGCCGCCTGCACACACCACCACATAAGGGGTGGGCAAAACACCTAAGCCACCACTCCGTCCGGACCCCTGGACACACCCCTACCCTCACCCCACAGAAGGATCCAGCTCACTCCCCCTGAGAGAGCAAGCAAGCAAGGGAAGCTGCTGCTTGTTTTCTCTCCCCGCTGCTGCAGCAGGGGCCCCAACAGAGCCTTGCCTGAATTTCTTGTCTGGCCTCTGATCAATTTCTATTGATTAAGGAAGGCCAAGAACCCTGGTGGGTAAGGTAACAGCCGGGCCAGGGTAGTGGCAGCAAAGTTGTCCAGGCGAGAGAAATGTCTGGGTGCAGAGAAAGAATGGTCTCTCTCAGGGGTGCTCACCAAGTCCCCAAACTCCTGAACAAAAGTCAGTGCATTCTAACCCACCCCCTGCACCTTCCATCAGAGAATCAGTAAGGGCTGAGGAGAGGGCTCCCTGTCCTGGGAGGTGAGCCCAAAATACAGGGCTGTCATCGTGAGAGAAATAGCACTTGGCCTCTTCAACCCGAGCCACTGTCATTCTTTTCTTTTTTCTTTAATTTTTTCTTGAAGTATAGCTGATTTACAATGCTGTGTTAGTTTCTGGTGTACAGCAAAGTGGTTCATTTATACATATATATTCTTTTTCAGATTTTTTCCATTATAATTGATTACAAGATATTGAATATAGTTCCCTGTGCTATACAGTAGGTCCCTGTTTTTTTAATCTATTTTATATGTAGTAGTGTGAATCTTTTAATCCCAAACTCCTAATTTATCCCTCCACACCCCTTTCCCCTTGGTAACCATAAATTTGTTTTCTTCGTCTGTGAGTCTGTTTCTGTTTTGTAAATAAGTTCATTTGTATCTTAAACGTTAGCATTTTGAGGAAAAAGCCTGTTCCTTGTTCAGAATGGATGTCATTAAGCACCAACAAATGTCACCAATGGCCAAGATACCTCACACAGTACCCTCACATAAACAAGGACCCTATTCAAACTTAAGAGGTAAAGAGAGGCTTCCCACATTTGAACAAGCAGAGTTTTCTTTAATTACCTTGATTGCCTCGCAGTTCATCAGGGAAAGTATGACAGCACATTGCTCAGGGTGGCTTAGTTTCCAGAAAGGTCCCGCCTATGACTAGGTAAAATGGTGTGGGTCTTGGGGAAACCAGTATTCAACCATTTCCTTGGGCTCCATTTAGAGTCTGAGGGGTGTGGTCAGTGTTACCCGACTTTAAAAGGGTGGGTGAGGGTGTGAGGCTTCACCCCTGTCATCTGACAGAGCCTGAGACTCAAAGCCACTGACTGAGATCTGTGTTGGCAGTGGGCCAGACCACCAGAGCCACCGGGTTTCCTGTCCCTGACAGATCGAGTCTGGACACCCCTGGCCTGCCATTTCCCCAAGATAAGCCCGGCTTCTGCCCTCTGACCTGCAGGTCTGGACGTAGCTTGGACAGGCCAGCTGTGGAATCCAGTGGGCCTCTACAGGAGAGGCTGGGCATGTTCCCTTCTGTAAATCAGTCACAGCCTCACTCCGTACATTTGTGAAAAGGCAACATGGATTTCAGAGCTCTGAAAGACTCTGTCTTGGAAGCTATCAGAAGTGGGCAAGCTATCCTTCTGAAGCCCCCTCTGGCATAACCATCCATGCCCCACCCACCACTCCTCTGTCCCATATTCTTCCTTGCATTGGCTGCCTTAATGAGGTACAAAGTCTCCATTTTGTACACTGAAACTATTAAAACCTGGGGAGTGAAAAATGCTACATCTTTCTCTTGCTTACAAAAGTATTCAACTGCCTCTTGTTTTGCAGGGCTCCGTGTATTTTTTCCCTAGAGGATAGTGAACCTTAAAAAGAGAGAGCTGTTAACTACTGGGCATATACCGTGAGAAAACCGTAATTCAAAAAAAGAAATGTACCACAATGTTCACTGCAGCTCTATTTACAATAGCCGGGACATGGAAGCAACCTATGGGTCCATCATCAGATGAATGGATAAAGAAGATGTGGCACATATATACAATGGAATATTACTCAGCCGTAAAAAGAAACGAAATTGAGATATTTGTAGTGAGGTGGATGGACCTAGAGTCTGTCATACAGAGTGAAGTAAGTCAGAAAGAGAAAAACAAATATCATATGCTAACGCACATATATGGAATCTAAAAACAAAAAATGGTTCTGAAGAACCTAGGGGCAGGACAGGAATAAAGATGCAGACATAGAGAATGGACTTGAGGACACGGGGAGGGGGAAGGGTAAGCTGGGACGAAGTGAGAGTGGCATGGACGTATATACACTACCAAATGTAAAATAGATAGCTAGTGGGAGGCAGCCGGATCACAGGGAGATCAGCTCGGGGCTTTGTGAGCACCTAGAGGGGTGGGATAGGGAGGGTGGGAGGGAGACGCAAGAGGGAGGAGATATGGGAACATATGTATACGTATAGCTGATTCACTTTGTTATACAGCAGAAACTAACACACCATTGCAAAGCAATTATACTCCAATAGATATGTTTAAAAAAAAAAAAAAGAGCAGCAGGGACCTCCCTGGCAGTCCAGTGGCTAGGTCTCCACGCTCCCCACTGCAGGGGGCGCCAGTTGGATCCCTGGTCGGGGAGCTATGATTGCATGTGCTACGTGGCGCAGGGAAAAGAAAAACACCGACGTCAACAACAAAAGAGCTACAGCCCTGCCCTTGCCCCGCGTGAAGGGGCCAAGAAGCCTCTGATGCTGTAAGAAAGATAAAGGGGCAGGGTGGGAAGGAGGACCCCACCTCCCTGGGCCCGGACCCCAACAACATGAGGCCCTGAGGAGCCTCCCTTCCCAGGGAACCATAAGTGACAGTCAACGCACCATGCAGCACGCTCTGGGGGAAAGGCAGCACCACCTCCAAGCTGATGGTCCTTCAGCGGCCTGTAAGATGCCAAGTGAGTGGCTTAACGACCCAGCAGGATCCACTACGCGATACATAAAACTCCTCCCAGATGGCAGGCCCGTCAATGGAAAAGTATTGTCATTTGTGACAGCATTAATAACAACCCAGGCTTGAAACCAACAGATACCACTGGATTACTTCTCCAACCTCTTCAGGGAGACCACCTAGTTCGATGGAGGCTGTTATTTCTTTGTTTTCAAGCATGACAGCATCTCCCACCATGTGACAGCAGGATCCCCTTCCAGGGAATTTACTTCTGATGCGTCTGTCCTGCCAATGACAGGCTGCCTGAAGTACAGGGGTTAAAACAAACAAAACGAAAAAATACAGTCTGGAAGAAAGTCCAGAGGAAGTTTACAATTCTGATTAAAAAAAAAAACAAACAAACCAAAGATCTCCAGATCAAGCATCAATACCTTAAAAAAGGCTTAAGGGGGAGGCAAGGGGGGAGGGTGGGAAATAGGATGAAGACAGTCAAAAGGTACAAACTTCAAGGTATAAGATAAATAAGTACAAGGCATGTAATATACACAATAATAAATGTAACTAATACTGCTGTTACATTTATGTTATATTTGAAAGTTGGTAAGAAAGTAAATCCTAAGGGTTCTCATCACAAGGAAAATAATTTCTTTCTATTTCTTTAATCTCGTACCTATACGAGATGGTGGATGTTCACTAAACTTATTGTGGTCATGATTTCACGATGAATGTAAGTCAAATCATTATGCTGTACACCTTGAACTTAAACAGTGCTGTCTGTCAATTATATCTCAGGGGAAAAAAAGCTTAAGGAATGTTTCAGTGTTTTCTAAGCCGTGTTTCTTGAACCACCTGGGGAGTTGGCTACAAAGGTGGGCTCTGTGTCTTGGGACAGGGTTGGGGGGCTGAGATTTGCCTTTTTAACAAGCTCCTTTGGTCCCTTCTTATACTACTGAAATTGGCAAACCGCTGCCCTACAGATGGCTGAAGCCTGAGAATGATCCCGACTTTTCTTTTAAAACTAAGGTAGTCTCAATCACGTTTGCTTGTAACTTGGGAGATAAAACAGAGTCCACCATGTTCACCAGCCCAAGTCTCTGGTCCCCAAATCTTTCAACAAACAGTTTATTATTTTAAAAAATGAAGACGACATTGATTTCACATTTGCTTCCTTTCTTCTCCTTCGGTGAAGTCTCTACGGACTAGCAGTGATCTACAAAAGTCAACATCTGGAGACAGAAGGATGAGGTGTTCCCCTGGTGGTAAGCTGAGCCACTCTGCTCCACGAGAGGTTCCCGCAAGGCTCCCATACTCATGCTCTGTCAGCCCGACAATGACGCAGAACACAGACGTACTTTCTAAACCTGGGTCTCAGAAGGCACAGAGAGGCCAAGGGAATCAAAGCACACAGAACATGGAGGGATGGGGTGTAGATTCGCCAAGAGCTCAAGCCACCACAGCCTCAGACCCCGACATATGATACTTTCTCCCAGGGAGTCACAGAGCCTCAGAGACACAGCGATGGGGTTGAAACTGAAGACATTCATCATATAACTTTGAACTGATATCCCATTACCAGATCACACCACTTAGAGTGTGCTCTCTCTCCATAGTTTTGTAACTCCTATAATTATCTTGTGAAAAGCGTGATTAGATCATATTATGTTTCTCTGTGTTAAAAACATGCAGTTCTCACATACAAACATTTAAGATTCCCTAGGGTGTTTCTAATCCTAATATGCATTTTCCCAGTTTTCAAATATATCGGGAGGCTCTAACGATGGAGCCTGGTCTTCTCTTGAGCTCTGAGAGGCTGACCTGCAGAGTGGCTGGTGAGGCTACTCTGGCACCAGTGTGGTCTCCTAGCTGCCAGAGATGAAATCTACGACTTGAAATCTCCAGGCATGTGTGTGAGAGCAAAAAAGAGAGGAAGTTTCCAAATTAAAATTAACATCTCCTCAACTGGACCTCCATGTTTTTGGTGTATTACCTGCCCGGTGGCAGCGGTGAACTAAGGGACAACATACATGGATAGCTTCTCTGCACAGACACCAAGAGAGCCAGAGCTCAGAAAATATATGACAGATCTTGACTCGAGGGTTTGTTTTGTAGTAGGTGAAGCTCTCCCTCCTTTTCTGTCTGCCTGAATAGCCTTGCTGCTGTTTCTTTAAGACAAGGGTGAACAGCTGCCGTCCAAATCCTAGGAGGTGAGGGGAAGGGAACACCATGTACTGGGCCCCATCTAAGTGCTCAGCCCACTGGCAGGCACTTCACTCACTCCTGATGTCTAACAGCCACTGTGCTGCTTATCTGGTTATCACTGGGGCTCCATTGTCCGCTGGCTTCCCACTGGTTCAGCCCAGCAGAGGCCCAGCAGAGGATTGGAGAACACAGGAGAGAGGGCAGGGTATTTCTTCCCAGCTCCATCCCTCCTTGGATGCCCCATCTTGGGGCAGATTCTTCTTGAACGCAGCTCCTGCTGGGCAGCCCTTCTCCAGTTCCAAATCCCACTGGGCTCCAGTAACTACTTTTTCCCTTGCCCCCTTAGCCCTAGCGGTGATGTTGGTGTCCCTGGGTGTCACTGTTGGTGTCACTGCTGTTAGTCCTGGGTGCTTCACGGTGCCTGGCCAGCACCTCTGTAACTGTTCCTTTCATTAGTCTTCATTCAAACCATCTGGGGTGAATTTCTGTTTCTGGCCATGTGCTCTGATACTGGCTCTCACTCTGAATGTAACTGCTTTTGCAAGTGAGATGAAATGCAAAGATGTGGGTCAATAAGCTTGGAGGAGCATTTCTAAGAATGTGTTAAGCTGGTAGTATAAGTACTCAGCTAAGAAGAGCTAATAAGGTTAATTCATCATCAGTGTGGCCTTGAACCCAACTCCTAATCCAGCCAGATAATGGCTATCCCAAAGTGTGGTTTAGGGCCTCTAGACTCTGTCTGTAGTAGTTGCACAGGGATTTTTTTTTTTTTTTTTTTTTAACTTACCCCATGTTTTCTGCATACTAATAGAAGAAAGAACTCTGAGGGGCCCAAGGACCATGCCAAGCTCCCCTGGGGAATACAATCTGCAATGAGGGTCATGATAATCGCTACCTGTCACTGAACTTGTACACATTTCACAGCAGCCCTGGGAGGAAGCCTTCTTTGTCTCCCTCTGACAGATGAGCAAACAGATTCAAAGAAGTGTGCATGGATGAGCGGCTTGCCCCAAATCCCACACCCCAGATGGACCCGATCCCAATGCTGCTGTTTCCTGTCCATCCCACTAGTTCTTAAAAGAGGGAAATGAGGATTCATGGTCTCCAAACTACTCCTGAACTGGGCCTAGAGGGATCAGGCTCCCTAGTTGTAGGCAAATCAAAAGACACCAAAGAAAAAGAATTTAGTCTCAAGGACCAACTTTGCTCAAAATTAGTTTTGAAAGCTCTCTATAAGTGAAAAAACTTGTATGTCTGTATGATGTAACATGTATAGTATATACCATTGTGGGTATATGTGTGGATGTGTGTCTATAATGATTGTTTATGCACAAAAACTGTCAACAGCACTTATCTCTAGAAAGGTGAGTGAGCTGTGCTCTCTGTACAGTTTGCACTTTCTACTGTGAGCATGAAACTCAAGTTCTTATTTAAAGAATCAGAATGGAGGGGAAGAGGGAAGTAGGCTGGTTTATCTGAACATACAGACCAGTGGTCTTCAACCTCAGCTACACATTGGGATCACCTGTAATCCCCAAGATCCTATCCCCGGAAATTCTAACTTAACTAGTCTGGCGTATGGCCCGGGGAACCAGGGGTCTTGAAGCTCCCAGGTAATTCTTGTGGGCAGCCAGTGTTAAGAGTCCTTCAGTCAGCCCCAGTTCCTTAGTATATATAAAATTTAAACCACAAAGCATAGGATCTTAACCTTTTGTATGTCATGGATCCCAGTGGCAATAGAGTGGTGCCTCTGGAATTCTCCGAATAATGTTTGTAAATGCATAAGATAAACAAAACAGGGCTTCCCTGGTGGCGCAGTGGTTGAGAGTCCGCCTGCCTGCTGATGCAGGGGACACGGGTTCGTGCCCCAGTCCGGGAAGATCCCACATGCCGCGGAGCGGCTGGGCCCATGAGCCATGGCCACTGGGCCTGCGCGTCCTGAGCCTGTGCTCCGCCACGGGAGAGGCCACAACAGTGAGAGGCCCGCATACCGCAAAAAAAATAAAATAAAACAAAACATTTCAAACAAATTATATTTAGATTTAGTCATCACAATGGCGTTTCTTTATTAATACACCAAGTAACAAGATCGAAAAGTAGCTCTGGGATCTAGCATCATTGTGAAGTAATGATGTGTGTGAATAACATTTGGAGGTATCCACGGCAGCGGTAATGTGATATGGATTTATTGGTGACGAAATCGGGATACCTCTAACACTACTTTGGTTTGTTGCCTAGGTTCATAATTGAAGAAAATGCCAAATTTCAGTTAGAATTCATTGTACATAAAGATGGAATGTTTCTCCCATTCAAGCTCACAGATTCCCAGGTAGACAGGGATGAGAAGAGGGTGCTGTTAGGGAACAGAGCCCTAGGACTCGCTCATCCTAGCATCAGTATTACCACTAGGTGTAAGGTCTCAGACAGAAAGGAAGGGGAAAAAAGCAACTTCAACCCTATCATGTGCTAATTTCCAGTAGAGGCTGTTTCTTTTTTTTTTTAAGTAACTCTGCAAGCCTCCTTCAAGACATGAAAAATGTACATTTCCTGAAAACTAACCACACCGTATATTTTAATTACAGTAATATTTTTCAAGTACCACTTCATGTGAAAGGATCCCTGTTCCTTCCACTCAAAAGACTCAAATGTTTTATCTGCCCCAAGACATCCATCACAGGGCTTCCCTGGTGGCGCAGTGGTTGGGAACTCGCCTGCCAATGCAGGTGACACGGGTTCGAGCCCTGGTCCGGGAAGATCCCACATGTTGCGGAGCAACTAAGCCTGCAAGCCACAACTGCTGAGGCCTGTGCGCCTGGAGCCCATGCTCCGCAACGGGAGAGGCCACCGCGATGAGAAGCCCGTGCGCCGCAACAAAGACCCAATGCAGCCAAAAATAAATAATAAATGAATTAATTTTTTTAAAAAAGAAAGACATCCATCACAGGAGGGCCAATATCTTGGGATTTAAAAGGAGGTTTCTGGAAACTTTCTAAGTGTTTAATCAGTAGGTTCTTTTTCATACCGTACTACGCTGCCTGCATAGAACCTGAACCCTTTTTTTCTTTAATCTGAATTTAAAATGGCATTTACCATGTATTGAATGGCTGTTATACTGCAGGCACAGCACTGGTCTCTTTTTCTGAATTAGTCCTAATGCTCACATCCATGCAGCACTACTATCCCACCTTATAACACAGAAATAAAAGGATTAGGAACTTCACAACAGAGCCTGATGTTATAAAATCACTCTCTCAGGAAGAAAAAAAGAAAGAGGAAAAGAAAGCCCCAGGGACTTCCCTGGTGGCTCACTGGTTAAGAATCCGCTTACCCATGCAGGGGACAAGGGTTCGACCCCTGGACCTGGAAGATCCCACATGCTGTGGAGCAACTAAGCCCGTGAGCCACAACTACTGAACTTGCGCTCTAGAGCCCATGAGCCCGTGTGCCACAACGACAGAAGCCCACACGCCACAACTACTTAAGTCCTCGTGCCTAGAGCCCGTGCTCCGCAAGGAGAAGCCCCTGCAATGAGAAGCCCACGCATGGCAACAATGAGTAGCCACCGCTCGCCGCAACTAGAGGAAGCCTGCACGCAGCAACGAAGACCCAACGCAGCCAAAATTACTTAATTAACTGAAAAAATATAAACCCCCAAATACATTAACATCTGTGTTGACACTCCAGTTATCAATTAAAAGGTAGTCATTTTTAACTAAACAATAAAATATTTTCCTAGGGTGGGGAGGGACTCCCACACCCACGTATCCTAGCAACAGACTAAGTAATTAAAAAGCCTATTTTTCTTCACAGCCATGCTTTTCTAAAGAATGACTTTTAGGGACTTCCCTAGCGGTCCAGTGGTTGGGACTCCGAGATTCCACTGCAGCGGGCACAGGTTAGGTCCCTGGTCAGGGAACTAAGATCCCACATGCTGTGTGGTGCAGCAAAAAAAAAAAAAAAAAAAAAAAAAGAAAAAAAAATTAAAGAATGACTTTTAAAACTTCTTCCAGTCTTCCATTCTTCCATTCACGAAGTATACAGCACTCAGATTAAATGCGGGAGAGAATGGCATGGTCAGACCCAGCATGCAGGCCGTCCAAGAAGCAGCAGCCAGTACCCAAAGGTGACAGAAACCCAGCCGATGAGACAGGCACCCCCAGCAGTCCCAGAAGCCTGGCCTCTGTAATGTCGAAACAGGCGGGGGAGGGTCCCCAGGCCACCAACATCATCATTTTCAAATAAGAAGGTTCCCATTCTATAACCACAAAAGGGCTTTTGAAATACCCCTACTAAAACATTTTGATTTGAAATGCTCTCAGACTTAATAATATCTGAAATGCGGGTGGTGGGGGAAGGTGGCATTATTTTGTTTTCTGCCCCCTATGAAATCAGTAATCAGTTCCTCATGAAGGCATTTCGTGCGGTGAGGGAGGCTCGTAATTAATGAGTTGTTTCAACATTAGCCGAACACCTTAACAGAACTTAGGATGCCCCAAACTCTCCTTGAAACAGAACAGAGAGGCTGGGGAAAGAAACCCACGGAAGAGATCACGAGGCAAAGAGAGGCAATGTCAAGGATACCTTTAAACCAGCTCAACAGGAAGTCTTAGCGATTCACCCTTTGTTCTCATCTGTCTCCTCCACCAGGGCGGAAATGTACAAGAGGCAAGCATAGGCGGAGACTGGGGGTGGGACGATGGGTCCCCAGGAGGAGGAAGCACTGGCGTTTATTGAGTCCCCGCAAGCTTAAGGGGCTTCCACGTGTGTCAGTAACTCCTTTAATTTTTCCCATAACCTTACCAGATAGAAAATCACCTCTCCAATTTTAAAATGAAAGCAGCTGTCAGAGAAGTTAAGCAACTTGCCCAGAAGCACATAGCTCATAACAGCAGTCAGAATTGGAAGCCAGATTGCCTTTGCTCAGGACCACACTCTATTTCTCCTGCCCCTGACTCCTCAGATCCTTTCAATTCAGCTAGCAAGATTCAGAAAAACGTTATCCCAGGTTCCTAAAAAAACTCCCCTAGGTCATAATCTCTTGAGGGGAGGGGGGGAATATTAATGAATATCCAGGAAGTCAGAAGAAAAAGGTCCAACTTTCAAAAACAAACTGGGTTGAAGGTTGGGGATGGATTCCAGAAACAACCGACATTGATGAGTATTCAGGTTCTACAAGGAATATTCGACAAATGGGTTGTGATCAATTGTAAAAGGTGATCCGCAGTGCATAATGGGTTTGCACTGAGCCAGTGACTCCAGGGAAAACTCATGCCCTTTCTGGAAGATACCCTTATTTGGTCAACAAGGCGATGGTGACAGACACAGGAGACACGGGGCTTCTGTTTCAGCAAGCCATGTGGCCTGGTCTCCCACGTGTGACATCACTCCCAAAGATGTCATCCCAGGCCTGCCAACCTCCCAAACCTCGCCTTCACAACTATTGGTTTTTTTGTTGTTTGGGTTTTTTTAACTTAATTTTATATTAGAGTGTAGCTGATTTATAATACACTGTTGTGTTGGTTTCAGGTGTAGAGCAAAGTGATTAAGTTATACATATACGTACATATATTTATTCTTTTTCAGATTCTTTTCCCATATAGGTTATTACGGAATACTGAGTAGAGCTCCCTGTGCTATACAGTAGGACCTTGTTGATTATTTTATATATAGTAGTGCGTATATGTTAATCTCAAACTCCTAATTTATCCCTCCTCACCTCCCCCCACCCCGCTTTCCCCTTTGGTAACCATAAGTTTGTTTTCGAAGTCTGTGAGTCTGTTCCTGTTTTGTAAATGAGCTCTTCACAACTAATTTGGCCACACATCCCACTACTAAAAAACGAGCATGCACCCCTAATATATTCATTTATTTAAAAATAATAAACTTGTAAATATTACTAAAACGTAAGTGCTTAACTTTTAAGGGGAAAAAACAAAGTTAAAAGTTTTCATATTTTCTTCCCATATCCCAAAAGGTTATCCTGAGTACCAAATCTTGGAAATCACTGCCCTGGGCCTGCAACCCTGTGACGCCTTGGAGCCCAGTGACCATCACCTTCACTCCACCTGACCCACACCCCTGACCTCTTCTTGTTCGGGTCAGCTGTCCTGGTCTCCACTCCCAACAATGACGACCTGCTCTTCACGTCTTAGAGTCCTGGGATCACTTCTTTCCATTTTCTCCAGGTCCAGAGCCGACCCCTCCCAGATTCCCTCACCCCGCTGAACTATTTATCACCAATGCCCTCTTCTCCCCTAAATCCTTGTCTTTCCACTGCAATCAGCCAGCAAAATCCCCAACTTATAGCAACAAACTCAACCTCACAGCCTACCTCTTCTTCTGCACTCAGTAGAACCAGGGAAAGCAGTTGTTCCCAGGTGCCTTCATGTCCTCATCTCCTGCAGGCCTCTGACCATCAGGAACCCAGGCTTTTCCTGATCCTCAGATCCATTTCCCTTTATCCTCAGCCAACGATTCCAAACCGGCAGCCCCTTCCACCCCCAATATCCAAAAGCCCACCTGACCTTCCATCCCATCCATCCCCGCCACCATTCTTTCGTTCATTCCAGCGTTTACTGAGCACCAGTACTAGAGACAGGATGGAACCTCACAGCCCTCTTTTACGTTCTAGTAAACAAATCGACATCAGCTGCTGGGAGATGATGACAATAAAGCTGTTACATAACAGGGAGCAAGCAGGGGCCAGAAAATTGTGGTCATTGGATGTGACCCACTTTCTCCCCTCCCACTTCTCCCTCTTCCAATTTTTTTTTTTTATTATTGAGGTAAGACTCATATAACTTTGAAATAACCATTAAAAATGTCCAATTCAGTGACATTCGGTACATTCACAATATTGTGCAACCAGCACCTCTGTCCAGTTCCAAAACGTTTTTATCACCCCTGGAAAGAAACCCCGAACCCGTTCAGCAGCCCTCCCCATTCTGCCCGTCCCCCCAGCCCCTGGCAACCACTAACCTGCTTCCTGTCTCTGTGGATTTACCTATTCTGGAAATTTCCTACCAATGGAACCCTACGACTCCCCTCCAATTCTGACAACAGCTCTGACCTTCCTGCTTTCTTCCCTCCAGCCACCTCCTCCTCCAAGGCCTCCTCTCTTCTCTGTGCTTGTCATCCATCACCTTACACACCAGTCCTCAGACCCCAGGCCCTCTCCTGCCTCTATCTTCAAAATCTCCTCCTGAGCTGGCTCTTTCTCTCATCCTTTCAAAAAAAAAACAAACACCCACCTTAACCCGACCTCCTCTATGCCCTCAAGACAGCTCCAATGCCCTCCTTCTTTTCTCAGGCTCTGATTCAGTACTTGCAGAAGTCTTCACAGATTACCACATTGACAGAACACACGTGCGCGCGCACACACACGCAGACCTAGGGGGCTTCATCTCGCCAGGACACTCTGGTCCTGCGATGCACGTGACCTTGGGTTAACTGTGATTAACACTCTGTGCCTCGCTTTCCTCCTCTGTAAAACGGGGATCAGAATAATACTTCATAGGGGTTTTATAAAGAACAACTGAGTAAAAGCACCCCCAGTGCTTGTCCAAGTGCCAGGCACACTGTAAGGGCCCAAAGAATGTTATCACTCCGGTGAGGATGACCAGTTCCATAAAACCCACGCCCTGCTCTACACCGGCAGGACCCAGGCTTTTCTGGCTGTTCCTCCGGGGCTTCTTTCGGGCTTAGCTTCCAGAGATTGGCTCTCTCAGGGTAACACTGTTTTGGGGATGATATCATCCACTCTCCTGTCTTTATCCACCACCTGATGCAGGCACCGCCCAGACTCCCATCTACCCCACCCTTCCCCTCCAGTTCAAGCTACCTTTGCATTCACGGGGGAGCATCTGTGTTGCACATCAGCAGCCCTAGGACCCTTGAGCTCAACATGCCAAAAGTTAAGGGCCACCCTCTTCTCTACCCCTGTAGCCACCTCTATCCCCTCCCCCACTCCAGCGTCCCAAGATCTCTTGCTGGGACTCCTGCAGTAGCCTCTCCCTTGCCCAATCTCATTCGTGTTCCTTCCACCCTTTACACTATAGCCAGAACACCCCATCAAAAATCCAAAGCTGCCCGTGCCACTCCCCTGCTTAAACACTTTCAAGAGCTCTCTCTCCACTGTTCTCAGGAGTGAGCACAAATGCCTTTCCCAGGAGGGCTTCTCCTGACCTCGCCCCACCTCTATCAGCCCCTGCCTCACCCTCTATGTTCTAGGAATAGCTGACTGCTGTGGCAATGCTACAGTTAGTTCACACGGCTCCCCTGCTTGGCATGCCTTTCCCACCAGATTCTCCCAAATTCTGCACATTTTTCAAGGCTCAGTTCAGGCATCACTCCCTCAAGGAAGGCTCCACTGATGCCTCAGTTTGGACTAAGTACCCCTCCTGCCTGACAGAGACTGACATTAGGTGTTTGTGGGTCTGTTTTCCTCCTTAAACTCCCCAAAGACCTTGTTTATCTCATCCATCCATCCATCCATTCTTCCATCCAACCAACCATCCATCCATCTATCCATTAATCCATCTATCCATCCATCCAATCATCCGTCCAACCAGCCAGCCATCATCCATTCATCCATCCATCCATCTGACAAAAATGCCTCAAGAGCCTGTGTTGGGCCAGGCACTAGGAATACAACAGTTAACAAGACAGACATGGTTGCTGCCCTTGGGCAGCTGACAGTCCAGCAATGGAAACAATAAGAACATGTGACAGCTACTCCCCCCGCCCCCCCTGGGAGGTCCTCCTCTCCCCTCTCCTTCCTACTCATGTCTGCTCCCCCCCCCCCCCCCCCCCCCCCACGACACACACACAGCAGCTGCACGGTGTGAGCTCTAGAGCCAGGCTCCCTGGGTTCAAACCCTGATTCCACCACTTGTTAGCTGTGAAACCTGGGACAAATTACTTCATTTCTCGGTGCCTCGAAAATTAGAGCACTCACACCTACCTCATAGGGTTGTTGGGAGGATTCAAAGAGCTAACAGATGTAAATCAATCGGAAGTAACCATAACCCTGCCTGGCACATAACAAATGCTTTCTAAGAGTTAGCTGTTCTCCTTGTTGATTGGGCAACAGGGGCACTTAGGACAGGGCCCCGCCCTAGATGTAGGGCCACGTGATGCATTCGCTTTTTGTGCCCCTATGCCTGACATAGAGGTGATCAGGAAGTGTTCACTGGGCCACGCTGGTGAGCCCTGCAAAGATGGTTCAGCATCCAAGGCTCACAGAGCTGGAAGTCATGTGCGTAACATTTGACCCGACTCGCCCAATTTTGCGGAAGAGATGGAGGCTCACCAAGTGAGTTAGCAGGAGTAGAGCGCCAGCCCCCAGATCTCCTGACTTCCCAGCTGATGTCTCCTGCCCTATTCCAAGAAGGCTCTTGTCCCCAGAGCCGGCACAGCTGCTCTCATTATCCACAGCAGAAAGGCTGCTCACCACCTAGGTCACCTCTTTCATCTCCCTGCTTCCCCTTCTCACACCTCTCCTCCAAGCCCGTTTTCTTTTTCTCTCTGCCTCGTGGCCTGTGGTTCTCTTATTTCCAATGGGAAATCTGGCCTTTCCAAAAGGCCACCAGAGCTTCCCTGGTGGCGCAGTGCTTGGGAGTCCGCCTGCCGATGCGGGGGACGCGGGTTCGTGCCCCGGTCCGGGAAGATCCCGCGTGCCGCGGAGCGGCTGGGCCCGTGAGCCGTGGCCGCTGAGCCTGCGCGTCCGGAGCCTGTGCTCCGCAACGGGAGAGGCCACAGCAGTGAGAGGCCCCCGTACCGCAAAAAAAAAAAAAAAAAAAAAAAAAAAAAAAAAAGACCACCAGAGATCGTGGTCTTCCTCAGGGAGCAGCTCAAACAACTCACAGGAGCAGGTGCAACCCCCGGGCCCCCCCGTCCCTCTCCCGCTCCCACTGGATGGGGGAAGGCTTCTCCTCCATCCCCAGAAAGTTTCATTTTGCCTTCTCTGGGCATCAGTCTTTTTTGGATGCTCCAAGTTTCAGAAGGCAGATCCCCCAGGGACCTGGGTGCAGCCTGAAGGCCCAGTAACAGCTCTCATCTGAAAGCCAGATCCCGTATTTCCAGCCAAACACATAACTCCTACCCATCCGCCAGCTTGCTCTGGTTCCCAGCAGTGGCCTTTGAATGACACGCCATTCTTTGGCACTGCCGACTTGATGACAAGTGGCAATGCAGCAGGATGTTTTTAAAGGCTGTGAGATTTACAGAACCTGCTCTGCTAGGAAACTCTTCCTTTGACACCTCAACTGGCCTGGAAGGTGGCAAGAGAACGTGACACAGAAAAAATAAATCCTACAGTGTTGTGTGATGTTCTTTATTACTTTCCATGCTTGGGCTATAGTATCAGTTATAAGTACCTTGAGCTTCACCTACCTTTGTGTCTGCACCTCTGCTGGGTGTGTTCACACACGTGTGTCTGAGGCTCACAGCGGCACAGAGGCTGGTCACTAGCCGGGGCATCCAATCCTGAGAGTGCAATATATTCAAGTTTTGGGAATTTATCTTCACATCTCACGGTAATGAGTATACCACACAGATCTGCCTTGATAATAACAGTCATGGACAGAGCTCTAAAAACAGGGGTAGTAAATGTCATCTCCACACCTTACTATTGAAGAATTCATTATATGACCCTGTATGGCAACAGCCACTGGCCATGAAGACGTCTGCCCTGCATATGAGATGTTATGAGTCTTTCTTTATCTTTCTTGAAAAGGCTACAGCAGACCCATTCTTTAGAACAACAAAAAAATGGAAAACCATTTTTTTTCAGAAGAGAAAAACCACCTGCCTTCCCAACAAAACCCTTTCTACATTTCTGTATGAAAGACAATATCTAGTAGACCTTTTTCTTGCCAAAGGGAGCTTTTACCTAGCCTAAGGGGAATTTCTCTTTGGCCCTCTACGTAGCGCAGAACTCACCTTCAGAAGTTCGTTCAATATGTGCCTTAACAATTCATTTGTACATGAGGCAGCCCAATTTAATGCATCTAAAGGAGAGCAGGCAGCCTGGGGAATCAGACCTGAATTAAACCCCCAATCTGCACCTGATTAGTAGGGGGACCATACGTCCCTGTTTATGGCTGTTATCCCAGCTTATTCATTAATTTAATAGCACCCCTTTCGGTCACAAAAGTGTTCAGGCTTAGATGATAAATTATATGATCACCTTATATTTATGTGAGTCACTGCAGGCAGGACACTTAACTTTACCATACTGTGGTTTTACATGTGTTTAACGAAAACAAGGGATTCTAATTTACAGGGCTGTCATAAGCATGAAATTAGACAGTGTGCTCAAGGATTGGTTCCCAGGAGTACCCAGCACTCCCACGAACACCAGCTACATGCTCAAGAGGTCCACTTTCCAGAAAAAGCATTACTCTGTATGTGAGGTCTTTACATTGTCAGTTTGAAGAGGGACCTGTATTTTCCATTTTTCATTGTGATAAGATCTATAAAACAGTAACAGCATCTGCGTCCAGCAGCTGCACAATTCATTTCACCAACTCTGACCAGGAAGTGAATTGCTTATGGATATTTTAACTCTTGTATTCTAGATCTTCTGGACTTCATTTACTCTCTCCACAAAGGTAGGGTTAAGATTATAATTCACCCCAAACCAGACCTGTATGAAAAGGAGGCCAAATGCACGTGGCTCACAACCAGAAGTGAGGGAGGGATAAGAGATCCTTCAAACTGAGTGAAAGCCCTAACCCTCAGCCAATGAATCTGGTGAATTTCTTGCTTTCTCTAGCCAAAAAAAAAACACCAAAAAACGGCCTTACCGATCCAATGATAGGATAGTTCCTCGATAAAAGGATCTGAGGTTATCTCATTTTAAAAATTAGGCCAGGGACTTCCCTGGTGGTTTAGTGGTTAAGACTCTGTACTTCCAATGCAGGGGGCATGGGTTCCATCCCTAGTCGAGGAACTAAGATTCCACACGCCCCATGGTACGGCCAAAACATAAATAAGAATTAGGCCAAATACTACCCACAATCTTGCACATGAATCTGTGATAGCATCATCATCTCAGGAAGCAACGGAATTTGCTGTTCTCTTTTACAAAAAGAGAGAGAGAAATGCTATCACTTCATTGACAAGCTTGTAAAAGACACCTATGTTCTCTTTAGTCTGACATGAGCCGTAACAATATCTTGTAATGGGGTTGCTCCTATTTCTTGAAGGGAGTAGCTTCGACTCAATGAGAAATTTGATCAATAACTAAACCCACAACAACCTGCCAAGACTGAACCAGGAAGAAATAGAAAATATGAACAGACCAATCACAAGCACTGAAATTGAGACTGTGATTAAAAATCTTCCAACAAACAAAAGCCCAGGACCAGGTGGCTTCACAGGCGAATTCTATCAAACATTTAGAAAAGAGCTAACACCTATCCTTCTCAAACTCTTCCAAAATATAGCAAACGGAGAAACACTCCCAAACTCATTCTACGAGGCCACCATCACCCTGATACCAAAACCAGACAAACATAAAACAAAGAAAGAAAACTACATGCCAGTATCACTGATGAACATAGATGCAAAAATCCTCAACAAAATACTAGCAAACAGAATCCAACAGCACATTAAAAGGATCATACACCATGATCAAGTGGGGTTTATTCCAGGAATGTAAGGATTCTTCAATATACGCAAATCAATCAATGTGATTAACCATATTAACAAACTGAAGGAGAAAAACCATATGATCATCTCAATAGATGCAGAGAAAGCTTTTGACAAAATTCAACACCCATTTATGATAAAAACCCTGCAGAAAGTAGGTGTAGAGGGAACTTTCCTCAATATAATAAAGGCCGTATATGACAAGCCCACAGCCAACATCATCCTCAATGGCGAAAAACTGAAAGCATTTCCACTAAGGTCAGGAACAAGACAAGGTTGCCCACTCTCACCACTCTTATTCAACATAGTTTTGGAAGTTTTAGCCACAGCAATCAGAGAAGAAAAGGAAATAAAAGGAATCCAAATCGGAAAAGAAGAAGTAAAGCTGTCACTGTTTGCAGATGACATGATACTATACATAGAGAATCCTAAAGATGCTACCAGAAAACTACTAGAGCTAATCAATGAATTTGGTAAAGTAGCAGGATACAAAATTAATGCACAGAAATCTCTGGCATTCCTATATACTAATGATGAAAAATCTGAAAGTGAAATCAAGAAAACACTCCCATTTACCATTGCAACAAAAAGAATAAAATATCTAGGAATAAACCTACCTAAGGAGACAAAAGACCTGTATGCAGAAAATTATAAGACACTGATGAAAGAAATTAAAGATGATACAAACAGATGGAGAGATATACCATGTTCTTGGATTGGAAGAATCAACATTGTGAAAATGACTCTACTACCCAAAGCAATCTATAGATTCAATGCAATCCCTATCAAACTACCACTGGCATTTTTCACAGAACTAGAACAAAAAATTTCACAATTTGTATGGAAACACAAAAGACCCCGAATAGCCAAAGCAATCTTGAGAACAAAAAATGGAGCTGGAGGAATCAGGCTCCCTGACTTCAGACTATACTACAAAGCTACAGTAATCAAGACAGTATGGTACTGGCACAAAAACAGAAAGATAGATCAATGGAACAGGATAGAAAGCCCAGAGATAAACCCATGCACATATGGTCACCTTATCTTTGATAAAGGAGGCAAGAATATACAGTGGAGAAAAGACAGCCTCTTCAATAAGTGGTGCTGGGAAAACTGGACAGGTACATGTAAAAGTATGAGATTAGAACACTCCCTAACACCATACACAAAAATAAGCTCAAAATGGATTAAAGATCTAAATGTAAGGCCAGAAACTATCAAACTCTTAGAGGAAAACACAGGCAGAACACTCTATGACATAAATCACAGCAAGATCCTTTTTAACCCACCTC
This sequence comes from Lipotes vexillifer, assembly GCF_000442215.2. NCBI lineage: Eukaryota > Metazoa > Chordata > Mammalia > Artiodactyla > Lipotidae > Lipotes > Lipotes vexillifer. The sequence continues at coordinate 774,214 of NW_006770128.1, forward strand.
CTAGAGAAATGGAAATAAAAACAAAAATAAACAAATGGACCTAATGAAACTTCAAAGCTTTTGCACAGCAAAGGAAACCACAAATGACACCAAAAGACAACCCTCAGAATGGGAGAAAACATTTGCAAATGAAGCAACAGACAAAGGATTAATCTTCAAAATTTACAAGCAGCTCATGCAGCTCAATAACAAAAAAACAAACAACCCAATCCAAAAATGGGCAGAAGACCTAAACAGACATTTCTCCAAAAAAGATATACAGATTGCCAACAAACACATGAAAGAATGCTCAACATCATTAATCATTAGAGAAAGGAAAATCAAAACTACAATGAGATATCATCTCACACCAGTCAGAATGGCCATCATCAAAAAATCTAGAAACAATAAATGCTGGAGAGGGTGGGAGAAAAGGGAACACTCCTGCACTGCTGGTGGGAATGAAAATTGATACAGCCACTATGGAGAACAGTATGGAGGTTCCTTAAGAAACTACAAATAGAACTACCATATGACCCAGCCATCCCACTACTGGGCATATACCCTGAGAAAACCATAATTCAAAGAGTCATGTAGCAAAATGTTCATTGCAGCTCTATTTACAATAGCCAGGAGATGGAAGCAACCTAAGTGTCCATCATCGGATGAATGGATAAAGAAGATGTGGCACATATATACAATGGAATATTATTCAGCCATAAAAGGAAACGAAATTGAGTTATTTGTAGTGAGGTGGATGGACCTAGAGTCTGTCATACAAAGTGAAGTGAGTCAGAAAGAGAGAGACAAATACTGTATGCTAACACATATATATGGAAATCTAAGAAAAAAAAATGTCATGAAGAACCTAGGGGTAAGACAGGAATAAAGACACAGACCTACTAGAGAATGGACTTGCGGATATGGGGAGGGGGAAGGGTAAGCTGTGACAAAGTGAGAGAGTGGCATGGACATATATACACTACCAAATGTAAAACAGATAGCTAGTGGGAAGCAGCCGCATGGCACAGGGAGATCAGCTCAGTGCTCTGTGACCACCTAGAGGGGTGGGATAGGGAGGGTGGGAGGGAGGGAGACGCAAGAGGGAAGAGATATGGGAACATATGAGTATGTATAACTGATTCACTTTGTTATAAAGCAGAAACTAACACACCAGTGTAAAGCAATTATACTCCAATAAAGATGTTAAAAAAATTTTTTTTAAATAAAAACAAAAAAATAACTAAACCCACAGAAAAATGAAGGCACAACATTTGAAACTATTCGATTCCAATCCTATAATATTTTCTAAAACAAAGAATCAAACAATATGATTCCCATTATTATTTTATATGATTGCCCAAGGTATTAGTAGTATTGGATGCGTGAAGATCCCTCCAATGATCAACTTCTAAAGAATGAGAAAGGAAATGTTCAGCATTTTCATGCTCTAAATATAGACTTAGAAGCTGTGAGAGGAAAAAGATGCACATGGCAGCACAGCAATGACTCGAGGAACGGTGCAGTAGGCTACTCTGTGGCAAAGCCATTTCCTCTCAGCAGAAGTTTCCAGAAACAGAAAAAGGCTGACGCCACTCCCAGAAATCCAGCTACAGCTGGGGCACAGCCTCTAAGGTGGACTCACTGGGCAGCAAGGTAGCAACCAGGACAAAGGGCACCCCTTAGGAAGCTGTCTACCTCCACCCCAAACCCTGCTTTCTGAGAAATGCCCCTTCCCACACAAATTAGGAAAACACCGAGGCAGCCATTTACGCAACATATTTCTTGGGCAATGGGGTACTTCATAGGGCCGTGCTGATTCTATCACTTGGAAGCGCACAAAGAGGAAAACAGAAGTTGGGCTGTACATAGGGACTTCTCCTGCAGAATGTCTGTGGGTTTTCTCCACTTGAAAAGCTGAACCAGAAACCACTTTTCTGTTAAGGATTCAGATAATCAGTCCGTTTGGCTTTAAATGCATTTTGTACCCCGTAGTGATCAATACAAGCCTTGCCAGAGGACTGTTCTTACAAACTTGCCTCCTTGTGTATGATAAAATGACCCAAGGGCAAATCAAGCACAATTCTTTGACCAGGTCTAAGAAAAAAATGAGCCAACTGGAGATAAGCCCACACCCCCTCTACACCCATACCTGGCAGTCTTGGGGAAAGGCTGAGTCACGAGGTGGTCAACTCCCCAATGAATGGAAGAGACAGCGCAGCGGTGGGGTGTGTAGTGTCCAGAGCGCTCCCCAATTCTACTCCACGATTTCTGTACTACCCACCCCTTGGCGGATAGCTGAGATGGTACCCCTTCTCCAAATGTTTGAAATGTATAAAATAAAATACATAGGATTACAGAGGAAGTCAATTATATTTAAATATGGTTACCAAAAACTTTTAAAATTGTGACATAATAACACATATGCTTGGGACTTCCCTGGTGGCACAGTGGTTAAGAACCCACCTGCCAATGCTGGGGACATGGGTTTCAGCCCTGGTCCAGGAAGATCCCACATGCCGCGGAGCAACTAAGCCCGTGCGCCACAACTACTGAGCCCGGGTACCTAGGGCCCGTGCTCTGCAACAAGAGGGCCCACCTCAATGGGAGGCCTGCGCACCGCAATGAAGAGTAGCCCCCACTCACCGCAACTAGAGAGAAAGCCCGCACGCAGCAATGAAGACCCAACGCAGCCAATAAATAAATAAATTAATTAAATTGCTTAAAAAACCCCACACATATGCTCGTTTATTAATACATTAAATAACACTATCTAGCAGCATGTAATAACCACCATAATTTCTAAATCATAATGAACATGACATTTCAAGATTATCTGTTAGCCATCTAAAATCTGATATGAAAATATGGGCTTCCTATTGGTGACAAAGTCGCAGACAATGCTAATATTACTGTGGTTTGTGGCCAACATCCGAAAGTTAAGGGATTGCTCAATTTTGGTTAGAGGTGAGTGAAAATCAAGGTGTAATACTTTCCCATGCAAGCTCACAGATCCCCTTGAATCTCTGCAAAGAGGGCTGCAGTAGTTCACATGAAACTCATGCGATAATCTGATTTCATCCCCTACTCTTTAGGGCTCTTCCAGAATCATGAGACCCACAACAGAGCCGGAACCCGGCAGTAGAATCAACCACTTATAAGGGAGCAGGGAGGATCTACCACAAGGAGAGTCGGCCACGCATGGAAGAAGCAGAATGGGCCAACAACTCTACTCCCTTTTTCTCCATCAGTTGTACCCAATGTGTGGGCTACAGTTTTTTATTTTTTAAACGGTTAGTTAGTGTTAAGAGTTAGTTAATTCAGTTGACTCACGGGTGGGGGGATTACTTTGCAAATCATTTCCCCTAGCGCTGTGTTCTAAACGTTATTAGCCCCAGAGTTCAAGGCTTATAGCAAACTTCTAACACCCCTTTACTCCCTGAAATCAAATTCTTACATAACCTTCCTAAACACATTTTCAAACATATGTATTTATTGCTTTAATAGTAATATAAATGAGAATAAAAGGAAAATAATTTATAACAAACTGAACATGCATTTCAATATGCAATTAGTTGGGCAAGACCAATCTAGAAGGCTTAAGAAGTTGTTAGATGCTTGTACTTTACATAAAATAAAAAAACAGGTGAGTTACAAGTGTGGACTGCCACAGGTGATATGGAGATGTCATGGGTGGGGGGGTGGTTTCCAAAATGGCAAACACCTCTTGGTAAATTTACCAATAAAACAAAGCACAATCTTTCTTCATTGACTGGAAAAGTCAACTGTTTATTTGCAACACGCAAAATACTCTTCATATATAAGTTAGGTCTCTAGGTTCAGGTAATAAATGGGTTTTGTCATCCACAATCATCTTGTTACCAAATTGGCCCACCACACCTGCACCAGGCAAAGGCCTCCCTAGTCTTCACCGAGGATGCTCTTTTTCAGATTGGATTCGAGTAGCCAATAACTAAACCAATGCTGAGACTGGAACAGCACAAGCTGTGTTCAGTAGCCGAAGACTGGAGAAGAGGGAACCTAGTTTGCAAATCAATTTAACCCAATTCCGGCAGAGACACCAAATATATAGGAGGGTAGAGATTAAAGATTGGGATTTGGAAACAGTGGGAGAAATACTGATGAGTTATCTGAGAAGAGGGGTGTGGTTTGGACCTGGAACTGTACCAATTCTCCTTTTCAGTCATTGCATGGGCTCTTCCAGTGGCTGTCATGGCAATCGTCAAGTGTCATGGCGCCTGTGGGTGTGTCATTTAGCATGTTAATATATTACAATGAACGTATAATGAGGCTCAAGGTCTACAGGAAGGTAAATCTTCTGTCACCTTGGGCCTAGTTGATTCTAACCAACACTTTTTTTTTTTTTCTCTTTGCAGCTTCCACCTGAAACTTAGATCAGATTTGGTTTCTATTCAAGGGAGGGGCAGGGGTATGATTCTGGGGCAACAGCCATGGTTATAGTCTCATAGTGAGACACAGGATACACGTAGGGGTGTAAGACTGTTCTACCCATCACAGATGTTGGCATCCCTGGTCCCCATCCAGTAAATGGTAGTAGTACACCTAACTCACTGACAACCAAAACTGTCCCCTAAATTTCTAAAATGCCCCCAATAAACTCCCTAGAGCTAGCCAAAATCCACATTGCAGTACCCACGCTCTGCCCACCTCTGGGTGACATCACGCTGGACCGCTCAGGGGACACTGCCCAGGAAACTTGCATTTGCATAATAAGAGAAAGATCAGTCTTGCTGAGTGGCTTACCCAGCAACAAGCGCCCTTACCCAGAGTTCTGCCCTTGGGACACAAAAAGCAGAACAAGGCAGGGAAGAGAATTAAGCAGTGAGGCAGATGGAGGCAGCAAGGAAGCAAGGGGGTTCCTGGGGTCCCTAGGGTCCCCAGAGCTTTGATCCCAGGCTGCTGGCAGCTCACAGCTCTGTTCCTGTAGCCCTGAGGTGAATTCTCCACTTGTGCTGAAGCAAGCTCCAGCGGGTTTGTGTTGCCAGCACCCAAGAGTCCTTATTCATTACACACGTCCAATCACCTGCTGGGAAGGCCACCCACCTGAACTAAGGAGGGCAGCTCACATCAAAAATGTTTAGAAGGGGCTTCCCTGGTGGCGCAGTGGTTGAGAGTCCGCCTGCTGATGCAGGGGACACGGGTTCGTGGCCCGGTCCGGGAAGATCCCACATGCCGCGGAGCGGCTGGGCCCGTGAGCCATGGCCACTGGGCCTGCGCGTCCTGAGCCTGTGCTCCGCAACGGGAGAGGCCACAACAGTGAGAGGCCCGCGTACCGCAAAAAAAAAAAAAAAATTTAGAAGAACCTATTCTTTTTCGAAGAACCTACTTTATTTGGGGGACACTGCTCAGACTTTTACCAAAGCTCCCCATGCTGTACTTGAAGCTCATTTGGTTTTGACTCTGTTCTCACTGCCAGTAAATAAATGGGCCAGTGCCCATTCTTCATCTGGCATTTCAGATTCTAGAAAGACAGATCCAGATCATCCTGAAGCCTCTTCTGCCTCAGCTCCTTCTCATCAGTCTCATTAGCCACACAACATAAATAACAATGTTGTCCTCCCCTGGCAGGCTTGGGAAATTTAGATATCGGAGAAATTTAGCCTTTAAGGGCCCAGTTAGATATCTGAGTAAAAAGGAAAAAAAAATTTTTTCCAGAGACTTTCCAACTCCATAAGCCCATGATTTAATGTCTCCAAATTTTATTATGCTCAGAATTAATATCACCCTAATTCAGAAAGGTGTTCTAAAAGAACCCAAGATGACTGTTGTTCAACCTCTTCCACTAACGGACTCCATTATATCACAAAAAAAGGCACTGCTGGAATCTAATGAATAAATAACTAGCACTTGAATAGAATTTGTGTCCATTTTAATGCCAGCTACTTTCCACAAGAAAGCCTCATTTAAATTAGAAAGCGGGGAGAGGGGGGAGCATGCTTATAATGAAACACTTCCGAAATGCTTGAAAAGTTTCCTGTATAAGCGAACCAGGTATAACGTTAAATAGCAAAAACTTAATTGTTGAATCTAAGTGAATAAACCAGAGAGTTTGAGTGTAACACAGGAAAAGGGTTCGTTTTCACATCTGCCGGATTTGTTTAGTGTAATTTCCAGGAGAGTTATCAGGAGAGGTAATAGTCCCTTGAACGGTGTGTCTTCTAAATGGAGGCTCACAACTCACCGATGGGTTATGAAACCAATTCAGGACAAGGGTCAGAAAACTGTCTTCAAGAGCAGGAGAGTAAATACCTTAGGCTTTGCAGGCCAGGTATCTCTGTCACAACTGCTTGACTCTGCCATTGTAACTTGAAAGCAGCCATAAACAATCTTTGCGTTCCGACCAAACCTTATTTACAAAATGGGCTGCAGGCCACAGCACTGACTCCAGACCAGAATTTTTTCAGCAAATGAAAGGGTAGAAAACATCAGAGGCCATGAGAGGTAGAAGGGTAGGTACTATCTCATGAAAGTTTTCTTGCTGCTATACACACATGTATAAGTGAGTTCTGGTCAATATGTATTTCTTACTGTAGGTTGAGAGTCAAAAGCCACCATGTTAGAAATGATAAATAGTTTGAGAAGAAAAAAACAAGTCTTCTTCTGACTGAAACTGATAAGAGTTTACAGGACTTTCATGTTTAAAAAACAATAAAGAAAAAAGGGTAGATATAATGGGCAAGTTCTTAAGCCTAACATATAATCTTAAAAGAATATTTTAAAATATATTAAAATTTGAAAAAAGAATACGAATTAGTTACAAGTAGTCCAAAATGATCTTCAAAAGGACGCTAAAACTGCTTCTTATGCTATGCAAACATCTGATCTGAGCTGTGTATCAGTTAGCAATAGCTGCATAACAAAGTTCTCCCAGAACTCTGTGGCTTAAAATAATCATCAACGCTTTCCACAACTCTACAGGTCAGCTGGCTGGTGGGTTCTGATGACCTAGGACAGGCTTAACTAATCTTGGCAAGATATGCTCAGGAGACTTCGAGCAGCATGAAGTTCAGCTGGGGGCTGGCTAGTCCAGGAGAGCCTCAGCTGACACAACTTGGCTCATTCCCCTGCATCTCTCAGTCCCTCCCTTAGACTAGCCCAGGCACGCTTTCATGGGGGTGGCAGGGATCTGAGCGAGCACGCCTAGCTGTGTAAAAGGTCAATCAGAAACTCGTAGGCTGTTAAACTGTTTATAGGGCATCTGCTAACATCCCTGGAGCCAAAGCAGTCACGTGGCCAGTAGTGGGGAAGGGGAGGGATGGGGACTAGTAAGTTACAAGGCAAAGAGTGTGGATACACGGAGGCCATTAATTGGGGCCATTAGTGCAATCAATCTGCCACAGATGTTATTTACTGTTTGTCATCACCTTGGCAGAAGCAGAGAGATTTTACATTATTTTAAGCTTTCCCATTACCATTTCTCACTTTGGTTTTCCATTATCGCTTCTAAGGCAGGAAGGCAGAGTGAAAAGAACATAGGCTTTGGAATCAATGAGATCCAGTTCTGCAGCCTGGCTCCGCCACTTCTGGCTACATGACCCTGTGCAGGTCTCCTTTGCACCTCAGTTTCCTCACCATAAAAATAGGACTACTGGGCTTCCCTGGTGACGCAGTGGTTGAGAGTCCGCCTGCCGATGCAGGGTACACGGCTTCGTGCCCCAGTCCGGGAGGATCCCGCATGCCGCGGAGCGGCTGGGCCCGTGAGCCATGGCCGCTGAGCCTGCACGTCCGGAGGCTGTGCTCCGCAACAGGAGAGGCCGTGGCAGTGAGAGGCCCACATACCACAAAAAAAAAAAAAAAAAAAAAGGAAAAAAAACAAAAAAACAACCGGAACA
>NW_006770128.1:782297-840197 GCF_000442215.2 Lipotes vexillifer
AAAAAAAAAAAAAAAAAAAAAAAAGGACTACTAACATAACATCAGCCGGAACACGAAATGTGTGTAGCTCAATGTCTGGCCATCTCAGATCTCAAATCTTAGACACTGTTTGCAAATAGTTAACTTAAATATATTCAAAAAGATGAGGAACAAGGCAATAGGAAAATTTCCTGAGAAGTAAAGTTTCTCGACAGAAAAGTACAGTTCCTTCACATAAAAACTAGAAAACCATTTCTTTACAAAGAGTTTTAGGGACTGTGGCAGCAGAAAAATGGCCCCCAACGATGTCCACATTCTAATCCCTGAAGCCTGTGAATACAGGACAGGTATGATGAAGCTATGGACCTTGAAATGAGATTATCCTGGATTATCTGGGTGGACCAATCTAATCACACAGATCCTTAAAATCAGAGAATCTTTCCTAGCTGTGATCCCAGCCTGATGGCAGATGGACACGGAGTCAGCCCAACATTACTGGTTTTGAAGCTGGAGGAACGGGCAAGAGCCTGTGAATGTGTGTAGCCACTAGAAGATAAAGGGGCAAGGCAAAGGATTCTCCCCTAAAGCTTCCAGAAGGAATGGACAACTTGCTTTTAGCCAGTAAGACCCGTGTTGGACCTCTGACCTACAACATAACATAATAAGACAATAAATTTGTGTTGCCTTAAGCCACCCAGTCTGTTGTTATTTGTTAAAGCAGTAACAGAAAGATGATGTAACTTGTCATCTTTATACAAAGGCTGACAACGAGGAAATAGAAAAGTCTCTCTTGAAGCCACTGAACCAGGAGGAAGAAACTATGGAACCTGGAGAACACTAACCAGCCTTGGCATCAGAATCGGAAAGCTGTATCTGATTCTGGTTATAAGGGCAATGAAAGGAAAGGCAGTATGACCGAATAAGCAACTCATTATCGAGGAAAACACTTTATTGCAGGCTATAGGGAAATACAATAAAATCATTATTTATCCATACAATCTCTGAGGATCCCCTGGCTATAGCTGACAAGCATGTACTAGGGGAAAAGCCATATTTTAAAAATACTTCCACAGAAACGTTCTACAGGTTTCATTTAACTGATGCCTATTCCAGAGATACACAGCTCCAACTCTGATCACTTCCACTTCTGTTTATAGATAACAGGACAATAAGGTAACAAGCCCTAGTGGTGTGTGGACATGAACACACACATGAACACACACACACACACACACACGCACACAAACTCTCATTTGTTGGGCTTCCTGAGCCCACAAATAATGCTCACAGTGAGGGAGAGAAAAGTGTACAGAAAGTCCACTGATTGATTTGAAAAACAGAACTCCAAACCGGCACAAAGAGGACCCCAAAATTAGGAATACATCTAAGAATATTCTTAAGGACAGATTAAAGAAACCACAGTAGATGAGTGCGCTGGGTTCAGCCCGGAAGTCACACTAGTAGAATCCCACAGATGCAGGAGACACTAAGAGATGCCTCATTTGATGGATGAGAAACCAGAACCACCCAGCGCTGAACTGACCTGCCTGAGTACAGCCCTCTAACTGTGGAGAGGCCCCACCTGCCTGAGCCAGAGCTAACGCATGACGCCATGCTGCCCAGCTGATCACGTGACTCTTGGGTGGGGCCCGTGCAAGACTATGCGGCTTCCCATCATACTTACAGAGCTCCAGACTCCTTGCTGCGAAACCCCTGGAGCCAGATGTAATTTTTTAACCAACCTGGGGGAAAAAAAACTCTCCCTTTCTGGAGCTCCCATCAGAATAGGAAATAAGGAATGGTGAAATATAGAAGAAAGTTGATAACATTTGCCTATACTAAATTATGTACCGTGAAAGATTACCCACATATAATGTCACCTTTAAATCTAGCAAGCACAGTGGTTAGGCATCACAGAAGGGGAGGAGGGGGAAATGGACCATTATTAGTCGCTGGAGCTGAGAACTCTGTTAAAGAAGGTAGGCCATCCCGATGGACAGAGGGGCTGGAAGCTATGTTTGAAAGGATCTCACATCAGACTGGGACTCCTCATATGATGAACAATATTGGGGAGGGAGATGGAGGAAAGCATCCCTTCCCCACCAAGTCCCCACTTAGGGCTGCCTCTAACCTTGGTGGCTTTGAAAAATTCTAGGAGATGGGGTAAGGGAAGTATACAAACACAAATACTAAGAAAAGTATGGAAGGAAAACAGAAAGATCATACTCAGCAAGAGGCAAAGACAGTGCTTTCCTAAACAAGATGTGTAAGAGAAAGAATTGGTCATTTAGAAAACTCCTCAGTGGAATAAACACTAGTAAACAAAAAAATCAGAGTTGAAAATAACAGACGGTCCAAAAAAAAAGCAGCTGCAAGGAGACTGATATCAAAGTCTCTATTCTTTCAACATAGTTGTTTGGAAGGGAAGCAGCGATGAAGGTATATAAACAGAATTTGGTCCAGCTTGTGGCAGTGCAAATTCTTAGCCACTTTCCCCGGGGCGCTGTGCCACAGAACCACAGAACTCTGTGAGCCTGGTCATCTTCTGCTCTCTGAATCTCAATTTCCCAAGGAGGGGGGGGGGGGGGGGAATTAGCTTCACTAGGGGAAGCTGGCTAAGCCGGTTATTTCTAGGCTGAGAAGGAAGGACCGTGGCCTCTTATTTCTAAACATACGAAAACACACATCCCAAAAGATAGTGATCATAAAGGGCTGGTTCTTCTTAGGTAAGCATTTCAACTGTCTACTAAAGATTCTGCCAGCAAAGGCAAAAACAACTTGAGTTTTTCCTCAATCTTTTTTTATTCAATAAGGGAATTTTATTTCTTTATTCTACACTTCCTTTGCCACATGTGTAAGATTATACAACTTTAGGACTGAACAGAACGTTGGAGCTCGTTCAATCCCCTCCTACTTTCCAACATAAGAGCTGAAGCCCAAAGCGGTCATATGGGCTGAATTAATGTGTTCTTCATTTGCATACTGCTTTATAACTGAACTTAACTCTTCTGTGTGGGCCCTGACCAGGCCTAAACTTTAAACTTTTGAGCAGCTAGGGACTATGTATTAACCAGAAATGTTCAGAATCAGGAACAGGTGAGAGCAATGTCATGTCTGATGCAAGCCCGGTCATATGTAAGGAATAAGATGAAAGGAAATGGTGCTTGTTGGCATGCCGAATGGGAAAATTCCACGAAGCACGAAAATCCCGGTGGTCGGAGGAATATTTTGCAGGGCCTTAGCTCTCTTTCTAGGATCCCATAGATACTAAGGGAATGTCTTCATAGGCCCTTCCTTGGAAATGTTGAAAAATAGCCCTGACTCCTCTGCCGGGTTACCCCCGGCCCACCCCATGCTCCTAAAGGGTGGAAATCAACACTGAGAGGGGCCAGGAGCTGTAAGACACAGCTGCAGAGACTGACACAGGGAGACAGAGAGAGAGAGAGAAAATGAATATTTAAGAGTGAAATGTAAAATCCATCCGAGGCCAAATTCCTAAGACGTCAAACTTAAAAGGTGACGTGAGCAAGGGAGCACCTCATGTAAAGGCACGTAAGTTGCTTACGTCCTCCCATTTGGGGCTGGAGAAAGGAGTGGGGCACACCCACCTGTTCCCCACCAGATTGCAGGATGAGGCTGGGTGTGAGCACACAGGGTTCTGGGAGTGGGTGGGACAGACGCCAAATGACCATCCCATTCTCTTCCTGGGTCATTTCTCTAAACAAGGCAGGCACACATCTGTTATCAGCTGTTGTCACTGTTCCTGACGGACCAAGGCCCAGTTTGGCCACTGCTGTCAGCCAGGGGGACTGCGAGCAAGTCCTTCTACCTCCCTGCACCTCCAGGACCGCAGCTACAAAGAGAAAGGATGCAGGGAGATCTCCCTGAGGTCCCTTCCAACCCCTGAGTGCCTAAGACTCCTCTTGGCTTTGGTTGGAAAGCCGGCGCTGGCCAGTACAGGGTGAGCTTGCTAGCCTAAACAACTAAGCACAGTCCAGCTAACGCGGGCTCGGGACCTAGACCACCCGGGTTCGAATCCTTACCCTGCCGCAAGTGGCTAGCTGTGCGTGGCCCTGGCCAGCTTTCACAACCTCCCAATTCCTCAGTCTCCCTACTGTGGAAACTGGGAATAACAATACCATCCACCTCGGCGTTGTAACGAGGAGTAAATGGGATAGGAAAGAAGCCTTTGCAATCGTGTCACCTCTAGAAGATACAGATACATTTTTCATCACCATCGCTCCGAGTTTCCTCGCCCACCTGCTCTCGACATTTCTCCACCCAGACATACCATCTCCGCTGATCACCAACATAACACACTCCCATGGGTAGACGGAGACATGAAAGAGATCCAAAACTATCATAGCGGAGCACTGTTCTATGTGGGATATTAGAAAAAGCATCTTACCAGCATGCCAGGCCTTAGAAGCGGCTATGCTGAGAATGCAGCCCTAAGCGGTGGCGTTTAAGCAGGAGTCGGTGGGCGGAGCTTAGGCAGGAGTCAGTGGGCGGTACCCATGCCCTCAGGGGCCATCGCCCCCAAATCACAGAGGCTGTTATTATTCTACAGAGAACACTGAAATGCTGACATTTTTGAAAAACTAAATCAGTTGCAAACACCAGTACTTAACTCTTAGAGGTAACGAAGTACTTGCATGCACCTCGCTCCTGAGTTCATGAGCAACAGGGCAGAGAAATACTCCTTAGCCATCCTAGGTAACCGCCCCAGCTGGTGCCAAGGTCCAGCAGGCATTAACCGCCCCAGCTGGCGCCAAGGTCCAGCAGGGGGTGCCCATTTACAGGGAGAACTGCACCCTGCCCGCCCCCCCCCCCAAGCCCAGCCCAGATAGCTTATCCCTCTTGCTTGTCCAGATCTGTGAGGCTGGACAAAGGGCCCGGATAGGAAGGACCCTGTTCTCTTTCCAGAAGGTTAGGTGTTCAGACAAGAGAGCGGTGGGATTTTGAAGAAATAAAGTGATTCCTCCAACCTTTCCCATGCACACATACAGCCTTCCGGATATGACAAAGTCGGGGAAGGAGGCACTTCATTGTGGAAATGAAAAAACAAACACATAAATACAACAGTCCAAGTTGGCAAACAGAGATGGATTCCCAACTCTTCCAGCTGAGAACGTAGTTACAGTACTAAGGCTCCTGGGACCCATTTTGGCAGCTTTCCAAGAGCTATTAATTTGCCTTAATATACTGAAAGAGAAGGTGATATGAATTAAAAGTGAGAAGGTAATTTTGAAGGAGGATGTACGCCTTCATACCCAGCACCAGCACCCACCATGTATGGCTCAAGGTGGCTGCCTGATAAACACCCCATGAGAACCCACAGCTGGCACTGAGGTCACAACTATGCTTGGACTTTTCATGTTGACCCAGGATGTGACATAGTATGAGGACATGGCTTAGATTAGCAACTTTAAGAAGAGGGGGTTAGGGAGATCTAGACTCAATTTCAAACAGGAATTTAAAAGTTTAGCCATTTATTCAATATCCTGGGATAAACCATAACAGAAAAGAATATAAAAAAGGAATGTCTATATGTGTATAACTAAGTCACTTTGCTGTACAGCAGAGATTGACACAACCTTGTAAATCAACTACACTTCAATTAAAAAAAATTTTTTTTTAACTGAAGCCATCTTCTGGCTATTAAGAGTGAATCTAGGGCTTCCCTGGTGACGCAGTGGTTGAGAGCCCATCTGCTGATGCAGGGGACGTGGGTTTGTGCCCCGGTCTGGGAAGATCCCACATGCCGCGGAGCGGCTGGGCCCGTGAGCCATGGCCGCTGAGCCTGCGTGTCCGGAGCCTGTGCTCCGCAACGGGAGAGGCCACGACAGTGAGAGACCCGCGGACTGCAAAAAAAAAAAAAAAAAAAAAAAAAGAGTGACTCTATACTTCAAAGCAATTATGAACTTTAAAGGCAGCCTAGTAAAACGTGCCCTGGCAAGTACCAAATTTATTTCTGACCCAAACCTCTCCACTGTCACCCCTGGCACTCTCCCCCAAATATAAAGGTATTACCTCTCTTTTTTTTAAAGTACCTAGATTCTGTATCTTTTCTCTTTTTTTTGCTGGATTTTAGTTCCCCGACCAGGGATCAAACCCGAACCCTCGGGGTGAGAGCGCACAGTCCTAACCACTGGACAGCCAGGGAATTCCCTAAAGTACCTAGATTCTGAAACACACACACCTTCCTTCAGCCAAAACTATCTGTTACTTCTGGCAGACACCTGGTGTCACCTGACACCGGGACCCTTCCCCAAACTTTGCCATCCCCCATAACAAACCCCAGAGATAATCCTCCTGACAGCACAGGCTTTCCGGATAGCTACTGTGACAACATCAGCACAGAACGCCACCTCCAACCACCACGCCACCCTCCTACAGCCAGTAAGCCAAGACACACAAAGAGGACGGAATAAGAGTCCTCACTGCTCTTTAGGCCTCTAGGGAAGGAGCAGAGCAACTACCTGCCTAGAGGACCAGAGTGCAAAAGGACAGCAACTTTCCAACCCAAGCAAGACTTGGGGTGGGAAAACTGCTCTGGGCAGTTTTCCAGACATCTCTGCAGGGGACACTGGTCACTGTCTGTCCCCCACCCCACCCAAAATCAACCTGAGAGTGACTCTGCAGTGACTTAGATCCCGAACCACATGGAACATTAGGAAAAGTCATGTCAAATATCAGAGTGACATCTAGAATGATCGCGAGGAGGCTTACTTCTCAGTGGAGGAACCAAAGGCGTCCCCCCCTTGGCTAGGATCACAGGGGGACTCTGCTGTTGCAATGTTTTTGGAGGCCAGCTGGGCAGAAGGCTGGCTGGTTATTTTTAAACTGAGAAAACTGAATAGGAAGGTAGCAAATTTGAATTCTTGTGATCTCCCGAGGTCCCTTCCAGCTCCAAGATGCTACCAAAGAACACTGCATATGCACATACATATGCACATGCTCCTTTATAAAAACGTATATACGGGTGTGTGAACATATATAAATGAGTACTATATTCACACTTCCAAACACAAAGCACTTGAAATGCGCACTGCTGAGGCGATTCAGAGGCCCACGAGGCTGGAACACAGATGCAACTGGCAGATCTGAGCAGAGCCACCAGCCCTCCTGCCACTACAGTCACCTTAAAACCAACCTGCAGCTGCTTGCGTAGGTGTGAACCCTGCCAAGCCCCAAAGCAGGACTGCAGACGCCTTTCTTCCAGTGACTCTAGTCACAAGTGTCCCAAACTCAGGAAGGTGGGCTGGAACAACGGACGGGGAAGAAAAGAAAAGCCCAAACCTCTGTCCAGGCACCCAGCTCTGCCAGAGCCAGGGACTGGGGCAGAGCAGCATCCTTCACCTCTTCTCCCCGTCCCTCCAAGAGGCAAAAAGGTCACCCTCTTCCCGCTCTGCCGTCACCTCCTTGCTCAGGGCCTCTCCTTTTCAAGTTGACTGCACGGACATCAAGTTGTTAACTGGAGAAACTAAAAAGGCCTCTAGAAAGGAGAGGCCTTTTGCTCTAATCCTAACCAAGCCAAACAAATTTGAGGGAGCCTGTCTCAGCCCTGAACAATAACAGCAAAAAGAATCTGTGGTTTGGGGCGGGGGGGGGCGGGGGGGGGGAAGGTGGTACGAAAATGTATTTATTAAGAAAGATCTGTGATAGTGTGACTATCATGGGAAACAGTTTGGTGATTTTCTCCAATCAAAGACAAGGAAGTTCTGATCCTGAGTCAAGGCTCAGGATGTGGGTAGCTAAACTGGGGAGGGGGTGTGGGGAGGTGGGCAGTAGGGGGTGTGTCTCTCGGAGTAAAAACCCACCAAGTCCCTCAGGTCCTGACAATGAACGGGGGCGGGGCGCACCAGCTTCCCACTTGCCTCTCTAGAGAATGAGATCCTACCTCTAACACTTGGATCTGAGTTGTTTACAGGTGCAGCGCTGTCATGCCACGGAACCCCGCACAAACCTCACCCTTCCCCTCCTCAACTTCACAGCCCCAGAAGTGCCCAGCCTTCCCTAACTGTGCCGCCAGAGCCAGGTGCAGACAGAGGCGTCCGCCCTGGGTCAGGCCTGGCAGTCACTGTCAGGAGTACCCGGCCACAGACCTCGACTCCGGCATTTCTGAAAACCTTATGCGTCGCCAGGTTACCGCAGTACCCAAGCGCCCAGCACCCTGCTGGCGTTCCAAACGCGGCCCGGCAATGCAAGCGCCACCTCTTCCCTCTTCCGCGCGGCAGCTACGAAACCACGGCATTGTGTGTGACAGCGAGCGTGTGAGCGAACGTCCCCGGGCTCACACACCCCCTTCCACCCGGTCTGCTCACGGCGCCCGGTCTGTGCGCGCGGCGAGCGCATCGCGAGCTGGTGCCCCCATCAAGAGGCCTCACCGCCAGGCCTCTGGCCACCCGGCCTCGGACCTGACCTCGGGAAGCTGGGGTAACGTCCACGCCCCCATTCTCGGCCGCGGGGGCGACCGGCGAGAGCAGCGCTGGGAGCCGGGCAAAGGCGAGGCAAGGGTCGAGGGGACGCGAAAGGGCGACTGGAGGGCGCCGCGCCCCCCAGTTTGCCAGCCGCGGGCCGGGAGGGGGCCAGGAGGGGGCCGGGGCGGCTCGCGACTCGGCAGGAAGTTCCCAGGGCTGCACTGAGCATGCTCTCGGGGATTATGTGCGCGGGTGTGGGCTCTGCGCTCCCCGCAGCCTCTCCGGCCAGGCAGCCTCCGGAGAGCGCCGGCCGGATCATGGGCCCACAGAGGTCCCTTAGGGGTGGGGGGCACCCCCGGGCTTCCCTGGTCCCCAGGACCACAGCGCCCGCCCGCCGCATCCCCCTTCCCCCGGGGCCGGGAGCCAGCCTCCCTTGTTGTTCCTCCCCACTGGCCGGTGGCTGAGTCCGCTCTGCGCGCCCAGGTCCCGGGGACCCCAGCCCGGCCCACACCCGCAGCGTGACCCCACCAGGCTCCTCCGCGGTCCGAGCACCCCTCTACCACCCCTGGCCGCTCGCCTCCAGCCCGCGCAACCAAAGCCTCCCCCGGACAGTCCCTTGAAAAGCCCAAACCCCCACTTCCCAGGGGCCATGGGGGCCTGCAGTGTCCCCTGAGAAGGGGTGGCCCCGGGCAGGCGGGCGCCTCCAGGCGCGTCCTCGGCTGCACTCCCGGCTGTCTCAGAGCGGCCGGGGCACCCACGCAGGCGGCGGAGGGGCGGCGGGCGGAAGCCCCCAGCCGCGCAGCCCACGGAGCAGACTCTCCCCCCGCCTCCCGCGCCCAGCTCCCCGCGCCCTCCGCGGTCCCCTCTGCGTTCATCTCCCTGTGGAGATGGAAAGCTTCGACGCGATCGCCCCGACCCACTAGCTCTCACCTCCTTGTTAAGCAGCAGCAGCAGCAGCAGCCGGGAGTGCCTGCCAGCTGCCGTCCCCTGGGGGACCCAAGGCTCCGCGGGGCACGGGGTCGCGGCACCCCAAGCCTGCGGCGGGGCTACCTGGGCTGGATCGAGCCCGGGGCCGCCGCGGAAGCCGCAGGGCCGCCGCCGAGCGGGCCGCGGCAGGGACGGTCTGCAAACTCTCAGCCCTGGCGGGGCCGCGCGCGGCGCGTCCACACTCGGCCTGGACACTGCAGAGACGCTCCTCGGGGGCTCAGCTGGCCAGGGCGCGGGTCTGGCTTCAAATTCTTCCTACCCTCCCCTCCCGACCTCTCCAACTTCTCCCCGCTTCTGGGCTCGCAGCTCTCTAAGGCAGGGATTCCGGCCGGGGACGTTCGGCAAACTCCCCGCCCTCCCCGCGGAGCGCTCAGCCAATTCGGAACGCCCCAGCCTCTCAGGGGCCGTCTGCAAACTCCCAACCCTGTCGGAGAGGACCTTACCAACCTCTCAATTCCGCAACCCGAAGGGAGCAAGGGAGACACTTCGCGGCCACAAATACTATTCTAGCAAGGTCAGGGGCAAATGTGCAAATGCTGATGTAACAATGCATCCTCCAGAGAGGTGCAGTCCAGGCCTCTCAGCGCCAGGGGCCTTCCAGCAGTTAAGCCCAGTGACGGGAGATTATGGACTCAACCATCTACAGGACGGGCAGCTTGAATCAATGCCCTGAGCCTCAGTTTCCATCTTTGTAGAATGGGCTTTATGAAGCAGTATGTTTCTGCCACTTGGTTGCTGTGTGACCTTGAGCAACCCACTTAACCATTTGAATTCAACTTCTTTATCTACAAACATAATAAATGGGGCTTCTTGAGGTTATTCTGAAGATGAAATAAAACATATGTAAAGTACTTAGCAATACCTGGCACATAGAAGGCACTCAACAAATGAATTCCATTTCTCTTTCTCCTTCCCACTCCCGCCCCCGGATTTTATGAACACTCTGGACTGGCTAGCTGAACACTGTACTGTTGTAAATTCAGAAGGAAATAAAACACATCCCATGCCCTGAAGGCACCACAAAGAACATTGACTGACACCACATATTAAATCCAACCAAGCCCCAGGAGAGAGAATGCTGTACGTTTACAACGCTAAGCATTACAGATCCTTGTTAAGTATAGTATCTGGAATGGAATGAGAGTGACCTGGTGAATTACCTAGGGGTGGAAATTACAAGGTTCATAACCCCATCAAGTTCCAAGCCCTGTAACCAGTCACTACATCAAGTCACTGTATGAAGGTTTATGTTCAAATTTCCCTTACCTTCCCTGCAGAATTTCTCCACCCCCATTTCACTGTCCCCACTGGGGTCTTCTTTCTTAAACTCAGATCACCCTACTCTGCTGCCCACCCTTCCCAGCAGAGGCATTTAAAACCTGAAGATCATGGAATTCTTAGACCCTAGAAATGACTTAGTCCAAGTCCTTCACTTTGTAAGTAAGCTCTCAGGGCCACCCAGCTGGTTGGGGAGGTCTCCCGTCTCCAGGATCTTAGTAGAACACACCCTGTAGCACCTCTTCCACGGAGTTACTCTAGGCTCTAGGCACATTAGGTCAGTCCTACCTTTAACTTCAAGCTGGAGGCAATGGCTCTAACAATTCCTGACCAGATGAGCCCCAAATTATCAGCCACTTAGATCCTCAGCTGTCAGGAAGTGTCCAGGTAACGATCAAGAACCGCAAGGAAATGTGCGTGGACAGGATGATTCCTCTTAATAAGACTTTTAGGTGAAATGCCAGGAATGTTGGGAGGCACGTATTTCCCTCAGTCCCTTGGAAGAAAAATAACATCTCTCTCCCTCTTTGGGCACTGGGAGGGAAATAGAAGAATGGTGACATCTGGTGGCCAGGACTTTCTGTGCTTTGGATATGGATGGTACAGATTCTGATCCTAACAGATTCACTTTGAAGCCAAGTTCCTGCGAGTGGTTAATAATCGTACCACCTGGTTGCCTAGAGATTTCTGAAAGACATCAATCATTTAAACTCTGCGGACCCACTGCTATAGAGGATATTACAGATGGTTATTATTTCAGGATATTTTTTTATACAAAACTGTACGGGTATATAGAGAAATAAAGTATAAGGATGTGATATTCATATGTACACACATCATATATATTTATATAATATATATTTGTATTACATAGATTCTATTTATTTGTATGAATAATGTACTTGCAATGCCTTTGAGGGAAATTATACTATCCCAATTGTTTTTCTTACACAGTTAAGATTGTAAATTATAATAATAATTGCTAAAGGACACTGCTTGTAGAATAGAAGTAAAGATGCTTACTAGGATGGAGTTGTATAGTTCATCATGTCCTATCAAGACAGAACTGATTACAAAATTACAGAGGAAGAAAATAACACAGTGGGGTTTCAATAGTGAAAGCCCTGGCAGCTGAAGGTCAAGGCCAGGCTTACCTGGTGCACAGTGACTCATTTTCAGTATTTCCATCACTTGTGAACAATAATGCTAGGTTCAAGGAAGAAAGATGCTTGGGATTAATTCACAAAAATGCAACAGTGTCTGCTGGTGTTACTAAGTGTTCTTTATTTCTTTCCATGTTTGTCCCATGTACCATATTTCAGATAATTGCTCAGTTACAAACTTATAAACTTAGAAAACACAACTCCAAGTCCATTGTTTCTCAGCATCACTTATCAAGTTCTATGTGAATTATGTTAATCTTTATAACAACTCATGGAGCAGATTTTACTATACCCATTTTATAGAAGAAGACAAGACTCTGAAAAGTTAGGTAACATGTCCACCAGAAGGCACGACTGAGTAGAGCCAGTCAGGATTAAAGGGAAAGTTTTCTGGACTCCAGAGCCCAGAATCTTTCTCCTAAGCTGTGTTGCCTACCCCAGGAAGAAATGAAGATCAGAAACCACTCTGAAGATATGGGGATATATGTATACGTATAGCTGATTCACTGTGTTATAAAGCAGAAACTAACACACCATTGTAAAGCAATTATACTCCAATAAAGATGTTTAAAAAATAAAATGAACACTGAAAAAAAGAAAGAAAGAAACCACTCTGAAAAGCACACTAAAGACTAAAGGGGAGGGCTTCCCTGGTGGCGCAGTGGTTGAGAGTCCGCCTGCCGATGCAGGGGACACGGGTTCGTGCCCCGGGCCGGGAAGATCCCACATGCCGCGGAGCGGCTGGGCCCGTGAGCCATGGCCGCTGAGCCTGCGCGTCCGGAGCCTGTGCTCCTCGGCAGGAGATGCCACAGAGGTGAGAGAAAAAAAAAAAAAAAAAAACTAAAGGGGATACTTAAGTTACTACAGATAAACCACATTTCCTGACCTATTCAAATTAAAAATTATAAGCAGCAAAATAACAATTGTGTATGTAAACCTTATAAAGCTGAGACCCATGTGATTCAGTCTTGGAGCAGCTCTCTGTGAAATAAACAAATGAATTTTTTCCTGCCCAGGACCTGATCTACATTTAATGGCTTGGGAATTATCCACTATGTAATCCTGAGTGACTCCTAACACTCCTACATTAATGATTGTTGTTCCATCACAGATAATTTTTAACTTTAACTTTTAAACTTAAACTCTTTAGTTTCCTTTGCTCATAAAGGAAGTTTCTGTATTTCAGATCCTATTAGTCACTTGCATTTTTGAAGGAAAGATGCCTTCTCTTGGAAGACAAGTTGGTCCCAGTATGAAGTCAAATCACACTTGAGAATGTCAGTGTTCACAAACTGCATACCTTAAAATGATATAGGATATATATATATATATATATATATATATATATATTTTTTTTTTTTTTTTTTTTTTTTTTTTGGTCGGGGGGGTATAGTTGTTTTACAATGTTGTGTTAGTTTCTACTCTACAGCGAAGTGGAGTTCCCTGTGCTATACAGCAAATTCTTATTAGTTATCTATCTTATACATATTAGTGTATATATATCAATCCCAATCTCCCAATTCATCCCCTCAGCAGGCAGACTCTCAACCACTGCGCCACCAGGGAAGCCCTAGGATCTTTTTAAAATAATCATAATGCTTAAGATGACATTATATGTAAAAACAGGAGAGTTAGGTTTCTTCCTATATATGATTGTATTAATGGTGCTTTATTAGTTTCCAGTTGATGCTGTAACAAAGTACCACAAATTTGGTGGCTTAAAATAATACAAAGGTATTATCATATACAGTCCTGGAGGTCAGAAGTTCAAAACGAGTATTAAGGGGATAAAATCAAGGTGTCAGCAGAGTTGCTTCCTTCTGGAGGATCTAAGAGAGAATCTATTCCTTGCTTCTTCTAGCTTCTAGAGGCCACAGTGTCCCTTAGCCACTGGCTACGTAACTCCAATCTCTGCTTCTGTCATCACATCACTTTCTCACTGCCTCTGTCTTAGAAGAGCCCTGTGATTATATTTAGGGACCATTTAGATAATACAGGATGATCATCCCACCTAAAGATCCTTAATAGTCATAGCCACAAAGTCCCTTTTGCCATATAAGGTAAGAGTCACAGGTTCCAGAGATTAGGCTGTGAACATCTTTGGAGGATCCTTACTCAGCTCACCACAATCCGCCTTCTGAACCCCAAAGATTTACATGCATCCCACATCAAAATACATTCATCCTTTCCCAACACGCCCCAACATCTCAACTCAGTACAGCATCAACTCAAAGTTCAGAATCTCTTTGGATATTATCAGTTCAACAGTCCCGCATCACAGAGATTTCCTCCATCAGACAAGAGGTTTCTGAGCAGACTTTCCCCGGATAAATCTATGAGGTGGCTGGCTGAGGAGTTTGATGAGCCACATGCGTAATCTCGTCAAAGAACCCACTGTGTGACAGAATACTGAAATATACATATATTATTCCCAGGCTCTAGCAAAAGATTGTGCAGCCACATCCTTGGCTTTCTCTCCAGCGCAGGCTTTCCTGACAGTAAATCTCCTACTTTTAGCCAAAATCTGGACAGGCTGAGAATTTCCAAAAGTCACTTAGTCCTGGTTCTATTTCCCTAATGGTACTTTTATCAATTTATCTCTTTCTTCTTGCATTTTACTACAATCAATAAGAATAAGCCATGTGGCACCTTCACCACTTTGCTTGGAAATCTCTTCAGTTAAATATCTAAGTTCATCACTGCCAAATTCTTCTTTCCATGTAAATAGAGGACACAATTTAGCTAACCTTTCTGCCACTAGATAGCAAAAATCCTCTTTCCTCCAGTTTCTAATAACATATTCCTCATTTCCTCCCAAGCCCTCACCAGCAGTCTTTATTTTTTTTTTTTTAACATCTTTATTGGAGTATAATTGCTTGACAATGGTGTGTTAGTTTCTGCTTTATAACAGAGTGAATCAGTTATACATATACATATGTTCCCATATCTCTTCCCTCTTTGTCTCCCTCCCTCCCCCCCTCCCTATCCCCCCCCTCCAGGCAGCCACAGAGAACCGAGCCAGTATCCCTGTGCCATGCGGCTGCTTCCCACTGGCTATCTACCTTACGTTTGTTAGTATATATATGTCCATGTCTCTCTCTCGCCCTATCCCAGCTCACCGGCAGTCTTTAACATCTATATTTCTACTAACAGTGTATTCAAGGCAATCTTAAGCTTCTTCCATAATCCACCAATTATCCAACTCCAAAGTCACTTCCACATTTGTAGGTATTTGTTACAGCAACACCGCACACCCAGATACCAAACTCTGTACTGGTTTTCAATTGCCGATCTAACAAATTACCACAAACGTAGTGGCTTAATACGACACAAATTTATTCTCTTACAGTTTGGAGGTTAGAAGTCTAAAATCAAGGTGTTGACAGGGCTGCATTTCTTCTGGAGGCTTTAGAGGACATTCTGTTTCCTTGCCCTTTCCAACTTCTGGAAGCTGTCTTCCGTCCTTGGCTCCTTTCCTCCCTCTGCTACCATTGTCCCTCATCCTTCTTGTAACTCTAATCTCTTACCTCACTCTTACATTGGACCCTTGAAGTTACGTTGTACAAATCCAGAAAATCCAGGATAATCTCTCCATCTCAAAATCCTTAATCACATCTGTGAAGTCCCTTTTGCCGTATGAGGTAATATTCAAAGGTTGCAGAGACTAGGATGTAACATCTCTGTGGTGCTTTTTTCAGCCTATCCCAGGCCTCAGTTCTTCACCCCTCCTTGGAACTGGGCAGTGCCCTCTCTCTGGGAGGGGGGTGTCCTCTTCACCCGTGGACTCTGAGCTTGGCCCTGTGACTTGCTTTGGCTAACAAAAAGAGGCAAATGATGCCCTCAAATGGTCTTTCAGATTTTCTACTGTCTTTGAGCTCTTGCCATTGCTATGAGAAGGAATGTTTCCATCAGTTTAGCCCAGTGGCCCCATGAGATAGATGAGGGATGTGTGGAACAAGGCTGCCCCAGCCAAACTCAGCTTAGAGTGGAGCCTCCAGCTGCTCCACAGACAAAAGAATAAGCCCAGTTAAGAGTGGACAGTTTCTGCAGCTAACCCTCAAATGTGAGAAATAAATGCTTATTGTTGAATGCCATTGACCGCAGGGTGATTCGTTAAGCAGCAAATACAATTCTTTTGTTTCCACAATAACTTTAAGGCCTAAGGAAAAACTTTAGCCCATCCAATTGTTCAGAATACCTAGAGTCGTGCATTTTAACACACACACACACATACACAGACTTCATTTTATAGAGTATCAAACAATTTTTTTAGTGCTTTGTAAAAACTGCTTCCAAAGAAAATGTCATGCGGGCCGAAGCAAAGAGGAATCAGAGAAAAATTTGAGAAGGCAGTGATTTAAACTAGAGGGACCACCTTTCCTGGAGCATCCCCCAACAGATTAAATTATGAGGGAGGGTATTTACTGAAACTGGTTTCCTAAAGGCCTAAAAATTCTGTAAAGAACACCTTCAGGGCTTCCCTGGTGGCGCAGTGGTTGAGAGTCCGCCTGCCGATGCAGAGGACATGGGTTCGTGCCCCGGTCCGGGAAGATCCCACATGCCGCAGAGCGGCTGGGCCCGTGAGCCATGGCCGCTGAGCCTGCGCTTCCGGAGCCTGCGCTTCCGGAGCCTGCTCTTCCGGAGCCTGTGCTCCGGGGCGGGAGAGGCCACAGCAGTGAGAGGCCCGCGTACCGCAAAAAAAATAAATAAATAATAACACCTTCAGGTAATGCACATGAACTCTTTTCCTTGTTTTACAAACTTTGCAAATTAGAAAGCATTTCCCAAAGAGTTCTTTGCAACCCTAATTTGGCAGTCTTAACTGATGTTGCTGTTGTGTGTGTGTAGCCATCGCGTGCTGAGAGCAGATTGCGTACATCTCTTCCCAACTCCACATTCAGTGATTCAGTGACATCAGGAGACAAGTAGTAATGAGCCTTGGTGGAGTATTTACACCATGGAGATCTTGCTTCAGTTCAGGATGTGTGCATTGAGTCATAATAGAAATGGTAGTTTTTACACTGGGTCATGGTCAAAAGCTCTGAAGGCCATGGCTCGCATAGTGATTGAGTAAACTTCAACTCCCCGCAGTACTAACAGTCTATTTGTGCAAAACATTTTTGCCCCGGAAGCAAAGTTTGACATGGCAGCAAAGCAAATGGTAACACTACCCACATTAATTTGGAAACAGGCATTTTTCTGTGGCTGTTTCTGCCATGCGTGTTCAGGTTTCTGTGTTTTTCTTTGTCCTCTATCCAGCTGCAGGAGCTGGGGGGCAGTGTGTGTGTGAATAATTCATCCTAATGCTTCAGGCTACAAATTATAATGCATGTTGATAATAAGAAAAGAATGGGTGTTTTGTCTGGATAACTTCAAAAGATGGTGGTGGTCCCTGCAGCCCTTCTCTCAGACCATGCCAGTGCCTGAACAATGTCATTCTTTTTTTAAAAATTTATTTATTTATTTTATTTTATTTTGGCTGTGTTGGGTCTTCGTTGCTGCGCGTGGGCTTTCTCTAGCTGTGGCGAGCAGGGGCTACTCTTCTTTGCGGCACGTGGGCTTCTCTCTGCGGTGGATTCTCTTGTAGCGGAGCACGGGCTCTAAGCACGTGGGCTCAGTAGTTGTGGTTCGCGGGCTCTAGAGCAGAGGCTCAGTAGCTGTGGTGCATGGGCTTAGCTCCTCCCCGGCATGTGGGATCTTCCCGGACCAGGGCTCGAACCCGTGTCCCCTGCATTAGCAGGCAGATTCTTAACCACTGAGCCACCAAGAAAGCCCCCAAGCAGTGTCATTCTCGAGTGAGGTGGGGGACAGAATTGGCTTTGAACCATGCTGGTGGCCCTTGTCTGCAGCCAGCAGGCCCTTGCACAGCAGTTGGAGAGACCTTATGCTCCAGAATAATTCACCAGCTCACCTGGGCTGGGAACTAGAAGTAAATCCAGTTGGCATTGCTATGAAGGTTGGAACAATCTCTGTGTCAGGCAAGAATCTTAAAAGCTACTTTTGAGTATCCTTCCTTATGAGGAGGCTGAGATGTTGTTCTTCTTTGAATTTCCCATATTTTATGAAACACATCGTATGCTTTGATAAACATACTCAACGTTTTGCTTTTGCTTTATGACTTTCTGTGCATTCCAAGCCTCAGACATATTTAGGGTCTTGGTGTTTCTCCTTGTCCATTTTACTGAGTTTCCCACTTTCACTGTAGCAGAAGTTTAAACGGGGCACTGTGGGGAGAGACCGATGTAAAAGGAACCTTCCTGGAGTCATATGGTGCAAACCATCTCCACAGCCCTTAGTCAAAGTTTGCTTCCTACGCCCCTCCACCCCACCCCTTACACACACAATGAGGGTGGCGTTGGCAGGACTTTACCCACACCCCAGTCTCCAAAACCTGTTTGATTTGATCAGTTGACTAGTCGCCCTGGCTTAAATAGCTATGCAGATTAATATCAAGTCAACACCTCCCTTACTCACCCTCACAACTTCCAACTAGACTGGTGCCATTGAGCCTCTCCTGTGGGGGAGCATGGGAGGTCCACTTGTGTCGGTGCTCCCAGAAGGCAACACTTAGCCAAGGAAAGCCTAAAAAATAACAGTAACAATGGAAGGTCTAGCAGTCATCAGAGCTAATTCTATACACCAGACATCATTCTTGGGGATTTACATCTATTAAATCACACAATTTCTCTGAAATGGGTGCTATTAGCATCACTTTACAATTGAAGAAAACCAAGGTTAACTAACCTATGGCTTGCATATAATTAGCCCTCGAGAAATGCTGTGCTCAAGATCACAGAGCCATTTAGTGGCAAAATCTGGATCCAACCCCAGAGAGTTTGGCACCAACGCTTAGCAAGACTCTTAGCAAGATGGTCTCACGCCCCTGATTCCAAACCCTTTACATCCCCCGCCAGATCGAGTTCTAAGTAGTAAGAGGGCCCCCCTTGTCTTGTCCTTGGCTATCTCTCCAGCCTCACCATTCCCTGGCCCTCCTCACTCCACACTCTCCCCAGGCTGACCAACTCTCAGTGCCCTGAGCTGCGGCATTGTTTGAAGACGCTCTGGCACAAGTTACTCCCTTCCCTGTGGCCCAGCAAGTGAACAGGAAGGCCACTGACTTTGTCTGAAGTTATATTTTCAAAGATAAATCACCTTTCAAATATCAGTGTTTGACTTAGATGTAGTAAAAAACATTCTTATGATTCACCTCACAACGGATTACAATGATCAGTGTGGTATGATGCCAATGTCAAAAGCCACTAAAATGACAAGAATAACCAGAGCTTCCATTTAATTGCTTGATAAGCCCTCACCATTTTAAACTTGACCCGAGCCCTGGACTCCAGGAAAACAGCAGCAGTTAAGAAACCCTCCTGGGCTTCCCTGGTGGCGCAGTGGTTGAGAGTCAGCCTGCCAATGCAGGGGACACGGGTTTGTACCCCGGTCTGGGAAGATCCCACATATGCGGAGCGGCTGGGCCTGTGAGCCATGGCTGCTGACCCTGCGTGTCTGGAACCTGTGCTCCAGCAACGGGAGAGGCCACAACAGTGAGAAGCCCGTGTACCGCAAAAAAAAAAAAAAAAAAAAAAAAGAAATCCCCCTATTCTTTTTTTTTAATTGAACTATAGTTGATTTACAAGGTTGTGTTAGTTTCAGGTCTACAGCAAAGTGATTCAGTTATACATATATTTATATTTATTCTTTTTCAGATTCTTTTCCCATTTAGGTTATTACAGAATATTGAGTAGAGTTCCCTGTGCTATACAGTAGGTCCTTGTTGGTTATCTATTTTATATATAGTAGTGTGTATATGTTAATCCCAACCTCCTAGTTACCCCTCCTTCCCTCCTCCTTTCCTTTTGTTTTCTGAAATCCCCCATCCTTTTGTGTTCCAAGAAACAGCTAAAGGCAACATAGATAAGACCTATCTCCATTGGGCCTCAAAAATCCCTCATTTAACTGATTCGATAAAACCCCAGATCTCCTTCCTTTTCTTTGAGAGTCTTCATTCATGGATGTTCTCCTTACTGCAACAGCCTGAATAAAACCATCCCCTTAATTGTACAGGACATTTTGTCTTTGACAGTTTGCTCTCATGACTCAGATTAGACCGGGCCTCTCCCTTCAGATCCTCCTTTACCTCACCCTGGTCATGGGACTGGCAACTGGGTGGCCCAGTGGTGTGTCAGACTCTTGGTCCTGTGTTCCAGACTCTTGTCCATTGATAGCACAGTAAGGATTTGATTTTGATTCTTGCTTGATTTCTAGTGCCAGCTTCCTCTGATTTTATGATCTGACCATTTGTGGTCTCTGTAAACGGATTGAAGGTTTATAGAGATCTTTTCTCTGCTGGGTGAGAGAGGACAGATAATCCAGCTTCTTATCCTTCTTTGTTTGTGTGTCAATTTGTCTAATCGATTAAGAATTTGTCCCTAATGAGAACAGCTCTTTGAAATGAACCAGTGAGTTTTGTATTTCTGCGTTTATGCTTGACCCATGGCTGAAACTTTAAAATTGAAGCTATAAGCTCTCCATCTGTATCTGTAAGTATATGTCTATAAGTTTATAATAAATTTCTATATCCAGGTGGTATTAACAAATTAGATTATAAAATCTCTTAAAAGAGCTCCATTCTGATTGGCTTAGAGATAAATAAGCACTTACACAGATTGAATATTCCTGAAGTTCCCACATGATACAGAGAGGCTATAGCTTTGGGTCTGTTAATAAATTTGTTCATTTTTTGCCACTTTGCGAAATTACACTAAAGGGGATGTGTTTTTCTTAAGAAAAAAGGAGAGTAGTTTTGTCCTAAAGTAAAATGATTGATGGTTCAAGATGAAGAAATAGGAGAGGTTAGGATGAAACCTGAATAGTTATGAAAAGTTGTAGAAAGCTTGCAGAAAGGGAATTTTACCTGCCACAGTCAAAGGAGGCTAAGGTTTATGACTTATTTATAAAATTTTCCAAAAAGAAGTTTTAGTGTCAATTGCTGTACTGATACAAAACTAGAATTTGGTTTTCTCTTGATTAAAATGACAAAATTTTCTGAGATGATTGGTCTGCTCTTGATAACAGCTTGTAAACGGTTATTCTTACCTTCTGTGTGGTCTGCCTAGATAACAAAGATTCTGTATGTTATAAGAACAATTTCCTACTCTTTTTTTTTTTTTTTTGGCGTTACGCGGGCCTCTCACTGTTGTGGCCTCTCCCGTTGCGGGCGCGCAGGCTCAGCGGCCATGGCTCACGGGCCCAGCCACTCCACGGCATGGGGGATCTCCCCGGACCGGGGCATGAACCCGTGTCCCCTGCATCGGCAGGCGGAGTCTCAACCACTGCGCCACCAGGGAGCCCCCGGGAGCCCCCCAATTTCCTACTCTTGATGTTGACTTTATTCATGTCCTTGATTATTTAAGAGAACAAATTTTTCTCACTTTTGAAAGAGCTAAGTTAGGGTTCTAGACGACCACTGTACCACCTATGTTTCCTTTTTAAATCTGTTGCTGTCACTTTGATTAAATGAGTAGCCAAGTATTATTCTCGGTAACCTACGATACTATTTTAACCAGTATTCAAATCTCCTGACAGCTTTTGATATTTTGCCTTTCCTAAGTCGAATCCTAAATGATATCTTTTACTTTCAAGGCTGTCTTTAAGATTTCCCAGAGGGCCCCCAGAAAATCACAAGCAATTTGTTCTTTCACCTTGTAAAAAGAGAGGTGCTGAAAATAATTAGGTTTATTTGATATGTTACGATTGTTGAGTTGCATGGAAAACATTGTCAAATGAGAAATGATACTTAACCTTCTCTAGGTTAAATGGGTATGGATAAAATATTATTAATATGAATATTTTGAAATGATATGCCCTATCTTTAAATTATCCTAATGTGAGAGCGCTCACTGTTTTCTGTTGGGACTCTCATTGACATAATTAAAATTTATTTTGGGACCTCAGAAGACATTTTGGTTTTCAGGAATCCATTCTCCAAACACTCTTGGGAAGGACAATGGCTTAAATTATTTTCCAAGAACAAGGCCCACCATGATCTGGCCCCTCTCTCACCTCTGAACCTCTTCTCACACATCTCATGCTTGAGGCAACTGAAATTATTTGAAGTTCCCCAAGCGTCGAATGTTATTTCACCCAATCATGCTTTTTGACCCAGGCTGAGACACACACTCATCCAATCTGGCAAACTCTTACCATCTTTCAGGATCCAAGTCAAAGCACCCTTCTTAGGAAGCTCCCTTCCCTGTGCCTTTCGGGCAGGGATGCCCACTCCTTCCTCCACAACCCCTGGTACTTACCTCTAGTTCTGCACCTGCCATGCTCTCCTGGAGAGGTCTTCTCCATGTCTGTCTCTGCAGTACATTCTTAGCCCCTTGAAGACAGGGTCTTATTTAATTCATGCTAGCATATGGCTTGCATATAATTAGCCCTCGAGAAATACTGGGTTTGTTGAATTAATGTACAACTGATTGAATTAAAATGGGAGTCCAATTCACACTGGGATAGTGAAGAAAGAGAGGGGCATTTGAAACGGGAAGGGTGGGATGTTCGATCTTGACTTTTTACCTAGTGCAGGTCTCACATAACTTTTATAGCCATAATAAGAAAGAAGAGAAAAGAAAAAGCTTCAGAGTTAATATCTTGCTGGCAAACTGGGTCATAGTGAAGCTGGGGGTATTCAAATTGTTCTCTCTAGGGAGGCACACTACATAAATTAATACACTGAACCATGGCCTGAAGGGCCCCGAGGCTTTAATAAATAAAGAGCTGCACTGGGCCAAATAAGAACATAACACTGCCAAATGTCCCGATGTCTCAGTTACAATAACAATGTTTCCTGGGCCCGGGCCAGAGAGCAGCTCAGAGAACATTAAAGAATTTTTGTGCTCCTCTTAAATTCCTCTTTGATTGAAGAGACAACTTTGGCATCTCCCAAAAGCAAAGTAGACATCTCCAGCCTGCTTAAGGTTCCTGCCTGACTCCAGCTTGAAAAGAAAGGCTATTTCTGGAGACTTTCTCTCTGCACTGTTTTCTCCTCTGTGACTTCCCCATTTATTTAGGACAAAAAACTAGCTGGTGTTAAAGGGATAATTCTGCTGAGTATGGTAGGGTCTTTGTGAACAAGATCTCTTTTATGGAGAAAAAGAGGGTAATTCTTGGGATGAATTCCCCCTACCCTACTACATAATATCAGAATATTTGAGTAAGAAGGGACCTTAGAAGTTATCTAATCTCTTATTTTAAGGATAAAAAACTAAGATCCAGAGTGGTGATCAAACTCGCTCAGGTCAGAGAGCAGGGCAAAAATTGGTTTAGGGTTCCAGTGTGGTGCTTTATTCATTCAGCACTCCCTGTTCTTTGAAATATCTCTAACTTTCAATTGGAAGATTGAAAAAAAAACTTTGAAAAGAATGAAAATTTCAAAGGATTGAAATTTCACCATTTACAGCACCATTGGATGGAATCGGAGGGCATTATGCTAAGTGAAATAAGTCAGACAGAGAAAGACAAATACTGTATGATATCACTTATATGTGGTACCTAAAAAATAAACAAACTAGTGAATATAACAAAAAAGAAGCAGACACACAGACACACCAAACTAGTGGTTACAGTGGAGGGGTGGGGAGGAGAAACATAGAGGTGGAGGAATGGAAGGTACAAACTATTGAGTGAAAGATAGGCTACACGAATGTATTGTACAACACAGGGAATATACCCAATATTTTGTATTAACTGTGCGTGGAGTGTAACCTTTAAAAATTGTATTAAAAAATCTTACTAGGAAATATACACAATAAAATATTGATCACAAAACAAGAAGCTACTGCAGTAAGTAATCCATATGGGAGATGATGAGTCTGAAATAAGGAGGGAGGGTAGAAATGAAGAGGCGAAGACAGGGACTTCCCTGATGGTCCAGTGGTTGACTCCGTGCTTCCACTGCAAGGGGTGTGGGTTCGATCCCTGGTCCGGGAAATAAGCTCACGCATGACGCCGCATGGCCAAAAAAAAGAAAAAAAAAAAAAGAAGAGGCAAAGACAGATGAGACGTATACAGGAGGTGGACCCAAAGGGCTGTAGTGATTGATTGGATGAGTAGAGAGGGAGTGATCAGAAACTAGCCAGCCACAGACAGTCTCTAGAGCAGCGTTTCTCAAGGCTTCCTCAGCACCATGAACATTTTTAGCCAGACAGTTCTTTGTTAGGAGGAAGCATGTAGCTGTCCCAGACATTTTAGGATGTTTAGCATCATCACAGGTCTTTACCCACTAGATTCCAGTACCACATCCTGCCTCTCCCGAGTTATGACAACCAAAAATGTCTTAAGACATTGCCAAAGGTCAGGGTGGGATTGCGGAGGGGAGCAAAATCGTCACCAGTAACGTTTCTCAACACTTGGTCTGAAGACCAGCAGCTTTGGCATCACCAGGAACCTTGTTAGAAAGGCATTTTCTAGAGCCCCAAACCAGATCTACTAAGTCAGAAACTCCAAGGTGGAGCCCCACAAGCTTTGTTTGAATGAGCCCTCCCAGGGAACTTTGGGAATCAGTGGTACCAGAGAGGAGGGAGGAGGATGAGGTTGAGGTTAAAGGCTATGGATTGGATCCGGTACTTCAGACCCAAATAGGGTGTGTCCTAGACAGAGATTAGGTGACTCCTAGTCACCCTGGCTAAAACAGGTCAGATCACTTTTTCCTGAAGCTTGGGGGTAAGGGATGGAGGAAGAGTTAGAAGATCATGCAGGGTCCGAAGATGGTGATTTACTTTTCGGATTTGGCTTAAATATGCACACAAGTGTAGTCCAAAGAGCCAGACAGGACAGGGCTTAAAAGCTGCAAAAGGAAGAAGTAGGTCTAAGACAGAGTAGTTCAGAAGAAAGTGAAGTTCATGGGCAAACAATGCAAAACATCAAAGAACACAGTGGCAAGGACCATTATGTGGTTTAGACCACAGTCTCAGCGGAGAGGTATGGAAAAGTTCATCACTCAGGTTCAAAGTCAGCCTTGGCAATGTGCCTGGATCCTGCAAGGGTCTCAGTGAAGATTCAGGCCTGGTCTACATTCATGCAAAATACCTACCTTTTCAGGCCAAGGACAAAGAACTGAGTCCTCAAGTATTCAGACATACCAATTAAAAGGGTTTCCTTTATTTAATGAGTTTCATTGCTCAAATTAAGAAGTTCTTTTCCCACCTTATCAATCCATTTATCTGGCACACAGATCCCGCTTCGGTGGCCTAGAAACTTCAAGTTCATAAATCACTGTAGAGTCCTGGACTCTTGGTGTGAGAGAGTACCTTAAGAGGTGAGCCGGCCTCTGACCTCTCTTTGGACAGGTAAGGCCTATTTATGCTCAACTTCACAGGCAATTCAACTGAGTACCCAAGAGAGAAAGAGATTTGCTCAAGGAAACAGAGTCACCTTGTTAGTATGTTAAACATTAAATGATTGTGCTTGATACTGATGACTCCGTGGCTGGGTGTCTGAGCGTTATCAGGGCATAGACCATAACTGACAATTACAGGATGGTGAATACAAATCCTGAAACAAACAATGTTGTTGAGAAAACAACTAGTTAATGCTACACAACTGGAAAGACCCCATGGACCAAAGAGGTAAATTCTCAGGCTATTTGTTGCACTCGCAGCTCCCTTAGGGGACCTCCTTCCAGTGAATCATCATGCTGGTGCCCTCTGAGTCTCTTTTCCTCCTAACCTCGGCAGATAGGATAAGAAGTAGACACCTGATCTAAGCACAGCCAGGTTACAGGCTCTGCAAAATCTCTGTTCAAACAGAGACTTCACTGATCAGCTGGACCAATCAGATTTCCTCTCTTTGGACTTTGAAATGCAGCTGAAAGCAGAAAGGTGGTTAGTTGGCAACGTGAGGAGAGTAGAGACAGGCTTGGAGAGAGGAGAAAGAAACCTTGTCACACTGATGATGGGGCCCTAGAGTGAGGCTCAGCATGATCTAGGCACTGGTGTTGCTTTGGATTCAGAGCAAACCCTGAGCTCCTGACTCTGGAAGCCCAGTTGCCTCAGGATCCTGGTACTGTTGCTGTTCCTGGGCTAACATAAGAACAAACATAAGACTATGATTCCAACCAAACCAAACCAAAAAACAAAACAACAACAAAACACACAAACAAACAAACAAACTTCCTTCCTTGAGGGATCTGGGATCTCTGTTGCTTACAACCAGATATGCCTGGCCTGGCATTCCACTCTAGAACCCCCATCCCTGGTGCAGCCCCAGCACGTACATATCCTAAAATGAGGCCAGAGAATCCCAAGCAAAATCTCCAGGTCCTAGTCCATAGAAAACCTTCTATCAAAGGAATATGTTCAGAGGGAAGGAAGGCCAGTTGATCCATGGTTGTCCTCTGTACTTGCAGTACAGACAATGCAGCTAAGGTTCGTGATAACAGTAATGTCTGTGGAGGAGAGGGTACGAGGCGGTGTCTAGCCAGCAGGATTCTCAACAAAGTTTCCAGTAACATACCTACCCCTTTTCCTCCCACCAACCAATGCTGGGTGGGCAAGATCTGTTCTTTGCTCTCAAGAACTCACTGTCTAGTGGGAAAACAAATCTGCACACAAGAAAATGCGATACAATGTGACAGGTGCTCTTATTGTTGCAAATACAGGGGAAGTGAGAGGATACACTGAAGACAGGAGGCAGGAGACAGCCGTTCCCACAGAGAGAAGGTCATGTGTAAAGTCCTGGAGGCAGGAAGCATGGCAAGTGTGGGGAATAGCAGCCAGTGCACTCCGGGAAGGCACAGGATGAGGGAGCTGGGGAATGTCAGAGATGGATGGGGCCAGGGCAGGTCACGATGAAACTCATCAGAGATTCCCAAACTTTCTCACTTCCCTGCTCTCTCAGCGTGTGAGTTACTTTTTCATGGTGCCCTGAGGCCAAAAGAAATATCTAACAATTCCATGTATTAAGTAGTTGGGTTTACGCAGTTGAATAGGTATTTATGTCCTAGCAATTATTGCCGCTCAAAAAAATACACATAAAAGAAAAATGCATGTTTCCATTCTATTCTTAAAAGATCACGATTATTATGAACAGGATACATGTACCTGTTGGACATGGCACAGTTTCTCAAAACCGGAAATCAGACTGGACTCTGCCACCTCATTTTCTGCTTCACCTTGAATTTGGGCGATATTTCCTTTTCATCATCGATACCACCCGAAACCCAGCTTGGCAAAGTCATAGTGTTATCAAAAAGAACGAGTTGGGTGGAATGCTGAACTGTGAGCTTTCTCAGGCTGGCGTCCCTCAATGTCGAGGACTGCTGCCTTTCCCTCAAAAAATGTAAAATATCCTGGGTTCCCCTGAGAGTTCCCTATGTGCTCTGAGGCACCCCACAGCCCAATACGGGAATCCTGGGACTATGATATGGTTCCTGGTTTCCAAAAGAGGTATAGCAATGAAACCACAAAACTGAAAACTTGGAGTTAATACCAGGATACTAAGCAATTGTTGATACGATTGGTGAAAGATAGAGGAACTCCTTGGACACAGGCAAAGTAAATGGGGAGAAGGAATACAGGAAGGTAGAGATGATAGCGAAGGAGATCCTGTGTGCCGGTGAGGTTATTATTAACCCTCTCTGAACGGTTTCGGTTTCTGTTACCCCATAATAACACTCAGTCTGGGTGGGAGGAGGAAGGATGTGGGCTCGAATCAGTCAGCCCCCTCCCAGGTCTGAACGTGGCAAGGGGTTCTTGGATGAGCCCTCACACTGCCCTTTGTTGCTTTGGTGGTGGTGTGCTGTGTGTGTGCAGGCCCTTTTCTGTTTCAGGTAAACACAAAAGCACTGAAATAATTGCTGTGGACTCCAGGCCTTTTCCACTCCAATCCCCAGCTTTTCATCCATTGTGAGTGGAATTCCAGGCTTTCCAAAGGACTGTAGCAGCAATGAATGTCAGAGGAGACAGAAGAAATGAAGGAAAAAAAAAGAGAGAGAGAGAAAATGTCAGCAGGCAGCAAAGACAGAACTTACCTGGAATGGAAAGACCCCCTCAGTGAGGGAGATAGAGGAGAGAACGCCTGACCTTTGTTCACGGGAGACGAGATACAGTCAAAAGAGCGATGCCTTGAAAAGAAAGGGGCATGAGAGCCCTGGAGAGAGAGGGGCATTTTCCTGTCGCTTGGACAGTGGTAGCATTATTGAGTCCCTGCCCACATTGCCTCTGACAGGAATTGTCTCTCTGGGCCTCCTGAGGAATGGGTAGAGACGCCCCTAGGCAGAACAGGCAGAGGGCTGCATGGAATGATTAGAAAGTCACATCAACTCCCCAGCCCTAGACCAAAAAGAAACTCCCTACAGGCCTGCCACCAAGCCTGAAATGCTCTCCATTGTCACAGTGCTTTTGATTTGGGGCACTGGGTCTTCAGGGTTCTTCTGTTAAAATAGAAAGGTGTTATTTAGGGAGGATAAAGCATTAACCCAACAGTGTTTGTCCAAATTTTAGCTCAGATTGGCTAATGGTTAGCCAATATAATCTAATGAATTATCTAAAAGTATATTCTTCTGTAACTAATGTCACCTATTCCTATACGATGGATTATCCCAAAACTCAGTGGCTTAAGACCAAGTAAAAATTATCTCACAGTTTGTGTGGGTCGGACATTTGGGAATGGCTTAGCTGGCAGTTCTGGCTCAGGGTCTCTCATGAGAATGTGGGTAAGATTTGGGCTGGAGCTGACGTCATATGAAGGCTTGCATGCTTCCAGGATGGCTCACTCATGTGGCTGCTGCCAGGAGGGCTCAGTTCCTTACCACACGTATTTCTCTCTGGGCTGCATGAGTATCCTCACAACACGGCTGCTGGCTTCCCCTCAAGAGTGAGTGATCCAAGAGCGAGAGCAAGGAGGAAGCAACAATGCCTTTTATGACCCAGTCTCCGAAGTTATGCTCTCTCACTTCTGGTGTACCCCATTCCTTGGGATATAGTCACCAAGTCCAGGCCATACGCCAGGGGTGGGTAATTAAGCTCCATCTCTTGAATGCAAGGGTATCAAAGATTTGTAGGCATATTTAAAACTCACCACAGCTAATCACCTAGTAGGCATAAAGAGAAGGGGGATGATACAGGTAAGGATAATTTTTAATAGCTTTCCTGTAGTATATTTGACATAACCATACCATCCACCAATTTAAGGTGTACAATGCAGTGGGTTTTAGTACAATCACAATGCTGTGCAGCCATCACCACTAATTCCAGAACATTTGCATCACCTCAAAAAGAAACCCTGTGGGCTTCCCTGGTGGCGCAGTGGTTGGGAGTCCGCCTGCCGATGCAGGGGACACGGGTTCGTGCCCCGGTCCGGGAAGATCCCACATGCCTCAGAGCGGCTGGGCCCGTGAGCCATGGCCGCTGAGCCTGCGCGTCTGGAGCCTGTGCTCCGCAACGGGAGAGGCCACAGCAGTGAGAGGCCCGCGTACCGCAAAAAAAATAATAATAATAAAAGAAACACTGTAATCATTAATGGTCACTCCTCATTCCTCCCACTGGCCCAGCCCTAGGCAACCACTAATCTACTTTGGGGATTAGGTTAGATTTTTAAATTTTTAGTTGTTTTAGTTTAATTTTTTATTTTTATATAATTCTTTTAAAATGTATTTATTTAGTTTTGACTGCATTGGGTCTTCATTGCTGTGCGTGGGCTTTTCTCTAGTTGCAGAGAGCAGGGGTTACCCTTTGTTGCAGTGCGTGGGCTCTAGGTGCGTGAGCTTCAGCAGTTGAGGCTCACGGGCTCTGGAGTGCAGGCTCAGTAGTTGCGGCACGCGGGCTCAGTAGTTACGGCACGCAGGCTTAGTTGCTCCACAGCACATGGGATCTTCCCAGACCAGGGCTCGAACCCATGTCCTCTGCATTGGCAGGCGGATTCTTAACCACTGCGCCACCAGGGAAGTCCTATTTTTTATACAATTTTTAAAGGTTACTTTCCAGTTACAGTTATTACAAAATATTGGCTATATTCCTCGCGCCGTACAGTCCTTGAGCTTATCTTACACCCAGTTGTTTGTATCTCCCACCCCGTCCACCCCTACCTTGCCCGTACCCCCTTACAGGTAACCACTAGTTCTTCTCTATAGGGGACTCTGCTACTTTTGATAGATGGTTAGTGAATAAGAAAAGCTCAGAATGGAGTTCTATCCTGGTCTCCCGTCTTGGAAGGCTGGTCAGTGGAGGGCAGGCAGAGGCAGGAACCCTAATGAGACAGTGTTAGAGATATTGCCAGGCCTACCTGTGTGCTACAGACAGCAGTCAGAGCTCACTCAGGACTTCTCACCAGCAGCAGCCCAAGCACAGACACTGCCTAGAAAACTTGATCTGCCTGGTGGTCTTTAGTGAGGACTGAGAAGCAGACCAGCACCTGAGGATTGTGATGCCTTGTAGGGGGGAACAGGGGCCTGAATGGAGTGCTACAGGTTGAGAGATGCTGGATCTAGGATCAGATACAGCTGTGTTGGGATCCCAGCTCTGCTCTTGACTAGCTTGTGTCGCTAGTCAGATTGCATCAATTTATTGAAATTAAGGCTTCCTCGGAGGATAGTACAGATTCTCCTTTTGATTTCCCCCCTGCCTACCAGTTCCTGAGACCTACTACAGAAGTACCAAACTTGCAGTTTAGTTGTAAGAATTCGAAATATCTGGAATATACTTAGCTTGTGTACCTTGCATATACTATGTCTTCAGTAGAGGATGGTTATTACTATTGTAATTCACAAGGTTGCCTGGGAATCACTTGGATTTAGGCTGGGAGTCTCAGCATTTTGGGATAGAAATGCAGGTAAGTCGAATCTCCCTTGGATTACCTTTCTCCAGCATGGGACATACCAGGCCCTCTCTTGCCTCCCCTGGGGATGTTTCAAATCTTTCTTTCGAACGGAGGATGAATCTGAGAAGCTGTTTTGCTCTCACTGCACTTAGAAATACAGCAAGAGCTTAGAAATACCATGTAAGTTTATACATTTATATAAAAGTGGGTTGCTTCCGTTTTAAATGCACATCATCTCACAAACACACGTATGCACAAATGCACTGCTCTGCAGTGTTAGCAGAAAAAAGTTCTACAGTTCAAACAACAAACCACCAAACAAGCAGCTTAGCCCAGCTGCAGAGGCAGTACGGAAGGAAGGCACGTAGCTGGACAGGCTCTCCTCCTGGGCTCCTTTCCAGACCCGTGCACGGGCTAGGGTGGTGTTAACACTACCCTCTGCTGCCCCGCTTGGCGCCACCAACATCAGACATACCTCACGGCAGAGGAGCACCAGGGGAGGACCTGCAGTCTGAAAAGAGAGAAAACAAGCTGCTCCTCTAGCATCCTTCCTCCCCGAGGCCAGCACTGCCCTGGCACTGCACGGGCACAGAGGGTTTACACGCACCTCCACATCCTTCCTTCCTTGCGTGGGGGCCACGGCTCTATAGGGAGCCCCTGAACAGGCCACTTTTCCTGACTTCCCATCTCACTTGTATACGCCATCCATCCAGCCACCACCAGATCTCCACGTTTTACTTCCTTCGTAGCACTGCACACCCCAATCTTTTGTTTGTTCACTCGCCCCACACCATGTGAACATAAGCTCCAGTGGTGCCAGGGAATTTGCCATCTTTCCACCCAGTTTCCCTGGGTGATGCACAGCAGACATTGGGCAAATGTTGCTGAAAGAATGAATAGAACCATCCAGCACTCAGCATCTTATAAAGCCCTCTCTCATGTGTTATCTCATTTGATGCTTCCCCAAACCCGTGAGAAAACCATTTTTATTGGCTTTATTTTATAGATGAGGAAACAGAGGACTGTATGCGTTGAATGACTTGTCTAAAGCCACACAGCTGGTAAGAGAGGGAGCTGGAGTCTGAACAAGCTTCTTCAGATCCTTTGTTCTTTTTACCAAATCCTGCTACTATTCTGTGTGCCCCATGATGGTGTCCCTACTTCCAGAAAGATTCCTACCCCACCCCGGCCCCTGTTTAAGACTGATGAACTACTAACACCATGTTTTTTCCCTCAACAGGAATTTTCATCTTGCATGATCATGTCTCATAAGAAGGCCACCAAAGAGAAAAGTGTCCGGGTTGTCATAAGTTTAGATGCATGATGCTTTCCATGCATTTTTAAAAACTGCCTTTAAGAATTCATTGGAATTGATATGGAGTGACCTCCAAAATATAAATGAAAAAAGCAAGACGCAGTACACTGTGTATGGAATGCTACTGTTTGGGTAAAAAGGGAAGGGAGATCATTCAATCCAGCAAATGGTATTTACCCGAGGGAGCTGAAACCTTATGTCCACACAAGGACCTGCACACAGATGTTTACAGCAGCCTCATTCATAACTGCCAGTACTTGGAAGCAACTGAGATGTACTTCAGTAGGTGAATGGATAAGTAAATTGTGGTCCATCCAGACAATGGAATATTACATAGTGAAAAGTTACATGCACCCCAATGTCCGTAGCAGCACTAGTTATAATAGCCAAGACATGGAAGCAACCTAAATGTCCATCAACAGGTGAATGGATAAAGAAGATGTGGTATATTTCTATACAGTGGGATATTACTCAGCCACAAAAAGGAATGGAATAATGCCATTTGCAGCAACATGGATGGACCTAGAGATTATTATGCTAAGTGAAGTCAGTCATATAGAGAAAGACAAATATCATATGATATTACTCATTTGTGAGTAATCTAAAAAACGATACAAATGAACTTATTTACAAAACAGAAATATATTCACAAACATAGAAACAAACATGGTTACCAAAGGGGATAGAGTGGGGAGGAGGGAGAGAGATAAATTAGGACTTTGGGTTTACCATATACACACTACTATATATAAAACCAGTAAACAACAAGGACCTACTGTATAGCAAAGGGAACTACACTCACTATCTTGTAATAACCTATAATGGAAACGAATCTGAAAAAGAATATGTATGTATATATGTATAACTGAATCACCTTGCTGTACACTTGAAACTAACACAACCTTGTAAATTAACTATGCTTCAATTTAAATAAAAAAACGTGGAGGAATCAAATGCATATTACTAAGTGAAAGAAGCCAATCTGAAAAGGCTACATACTATATGATGCCAACTATGTGACGTTCTGGAAAAGGTCAAACTATGGAATGATGAATAGGGGGAGCACAGAGGAGTTTTCGGTGAGTGAAACTGTTCTGTGTGATACTATAAAGAAGGATACGTGACATTACGCATTTGTCAAAACCCATAGAATGTACACCACCAAGAGTGAACCCTAATGTAGACTATGGTCTTTAGGTGATGAATGATGTGTCAACGTAGGTTCATCAATTGACACAAATGTACCACTCTGGTGGAGGATGTTGATAATGGGGGAGGCAGTGCATGTGTGGGTGCAGGGGGTTATATGCGAGATCTCTGTACCTTTCAATTTTGCTGTGAACCTAAAACTGCTCTAAAATATAGTCTATTTTTTAAAAGTTCAAAAATTTAAAACTAAAATTGAAAAGGGAGGGGAGAGAATACTTATACGTGTTTGCTCATATATGCGTTAAATATTTCTGGCAGGATATGAAAGAAATTAATTACATTAGTTGTTTCCAGTGAAGTAATTAGGTGCCTGGAGTCAGGGGTGTGTAGCCTTTTGTTCCTTTAAAATTTTACAGCATGTGACTGTGTTATATACTCAAAAATAAAATACCTCACTGATAGAAACCACGACCACACCCAGTGTCTGCTTTTGTTTAAGTCTAGTGACAGGTGAGTTCTGAATACCCAATTTGGGTTTCCCTTGACTTTCCACCAAAAAAAAAAAAAAAAAAAAAAAAAAAATGGCAGGGCAGCAGGAGCCTGGCAGGCGACCAAGGGCAGCTCCCATGTCAAACTCTCCCACGCAGACCCACCCAGACAAAAGCTCTCCCGGCAGGAAGTATGGCTCCTGGCATGGTAAGTGGATGTTCCTCTTGGAGACCCCCAGGCCACGTGCTCCGACGCCTTTTTCACCCACCAGTTCCCAGAAGTAGAGATTGGGGCTAAGGCAGGCATTCTGGGGAGCAGTTGTTTCCCTAAGCATGCTTTCTAAGTGCTTTTTCAGTATTTTTTCCTGCCAGGTAATTTGTTGATATGTTAGTTGTTAGAACTATGATGAAAAAAATTTTCACAAGAGCACATGACATTAGACAAAGTAGGCCAGGGGAGTTGCTGCTTTTTTCTTTCACCTGTTCACTCTTCCATCAACTACCAAGCACACGGCCGTGACACCCCCAGCGCCTTCCTCCCCCCTGCCTCTAAGGTGAGAGTCTGGCCATCCCTCTGCTTGGCTCCCACCGCCAGCTATTCCCTCTTTAAGGACAAAATGGTGAGAATTACACACTAAAAAATTAAGATCTCCTTTTTCCCTTCTGGTCTCTCCTGTTTTGGACGACTGGCAACACTTCCGTCCTGTCCTGGATTTTAAAGCCCAGCAGCGGGAAAACTGGACAGGTATATGTAAAAGAATGAGATTAGATCACTCCCTAACACCATACACAAAAATAAGCTCAAAATGGATTAAAGACCTAAATGTAAGGCCAGAAACTATCAAACTCTTAGAGGAAAACATAGGCAGAACACTCTATGACATAAATCACAGCAAGATCCTTTTGACCCATCTCCTAGAGAAATGGAAATAAAAACAAAAATAAACAAATGGGACCTAATGAAACTTCAAAGCTTTTGCACAGCAAAGGAAACCACAAACGACACCAAAAGACAACCCTCAGAATGGGAGAAAATATTTGCAAATGAATCAACTGACAAAGGATTAATCTCCAAAATTTACAGGCAGCTCATGCAGCTCAATAACAAAAAAATAAACAACCCAATCCAAAAATGGGCAGAAGACCTAAATAGACATTTCTCCAAAGAAGATATACAGACTGCCAACAAACACATGAAAGAATGCTCAACATCATTAATCATTAGAGAAATGCAAATCAAAACTACAATGAGATATCATCTCACACCAGTCAGAATGGCCATCATCAAAAAATCTAGAAACAATAAATGCTGGAGAGGGTGTGGAGAAAAGGGAACACTCTTGCACTGCTGGTGGGAATGTGAATTGGTTCAGCCACTATGGAGAACAGTATGGAGGTTCCTTAAAAAACTACAAATAGAACTACCATATGACCCAGCAATCCCACTACTAGGTATATACCCTGAGGAAACCAGAATTCAGAAAGAGTCATGTACCAAAATGTTCATTGCAGCTCTATTTACAATAGCCCGGAGATGGAAACAACCTAAGTGCCCGTCGTCGGATGAATGGATAAAGAAGATGTGGCACATATATACAATGGAATATTACTCAGCCATAAAAAGAAACGAAATTGAGCTATTTGTAATGAGGTGGATAGATCTAGAGTCTGTCATACAGAGTGAAGTAAGTCAGAAAGAGAAGGACAAATACCGTATGCTAACACATATATATGGAATTTAAGAAAAAAAAATGTTATGAAGAACCTAGGGGTAAAACAGGAATAAAGACAGAGACCTACTGGAGAACAGACTTGAGGATATGGGGAGGGGGAAGGGTGAGGTGTGTTAGGGCGAGAGAGAGACATGGACATATATATACTAACAAACGTAAGGTAGATAGCCAGTGGGAAGCAGCCGCATGGCACAGGGAAACCGGCTCGGTTCTTTGTGGCTGTCTGGAGGGGTGGGATAGGGAGGGTGGGAGGGAGGGAGACAAAGAGGGAAGAGATATGGGAACATATGTATAACTGATTCACTCTGTTATAAAGCAGAAACTAACACACCATTGTAAAGCAATTATACCGCAATAAAGATGTTAAAAAATAAATAAATTAATTAATTAAAAAATAAAAATAAAAAATAAAGCCCGGCAGCTTGCATAGGCTTTCAGAATCGATGGCAGATGATTTCCTATTTACTGCAAGTCCTCCTCCCTAGGAGGTAAGAGCATGCTGTGGCCTCGCCTGCCACTCAAAGACGCCAAACATCCCCCAGAGGTTCCTTAACCAGCCAGCTCCCTGTCCGCTCAAGCATCAATTAACTGCCGGCTCTCAGGCACCTGCACTTGAAGAAGGGGGACAATCAATCAATCCGAAAGTATGTACCATTGTCTGAGGAAGTCTTGATTCCAACAGGGGAGGCGTACATCATACTTTAAAAAAAAAAACAACCCACACATAATAACATAGTGCAGTAGCAGCGGAAGCTTAAGTACGCGACTAATTACAGATAGGGAAGCAGATGGCCTCAGCCTCGTGGAATAGATAAGGAAAACCTCCGCTGAGCAAGGTTCAACACAGCTCTGATAGCCCCGTGGCAGATGGAAGAAAGGCAGGCTTTATCTACCGTCTCATCGGTCCTCCCCACTCTTTCAAG
Organism: Lipotes vexillifer; assembly: GCF_000442215.2. NCBI lineage: Eukaryota > Metazoa > Chordata > Mammalia > Artiodactyla > Lipotidae > Lipotes > Lipotes vexillifer. Next base: position 818,552 of record NW_006770128.1, read on the forward strand.
GCTGGAGAAGCCCTCAGTTATTAGCGTGTCAGAGCCACAGGCGTAAACAAAGACAAAGGCCCTCACCTTTCTGGCAACTTGAAATACGGAGAGAGGGTAAGAGACATTGAGTGAAGGAAATGAAATGCCACCTTGAGCTATTTCCCCTGCGCTTCCTATTTGGAAGCATTTCACCCAGGTGACTGTCTCTGACTGTGTGTATCCCACTGACAGAGCTTGGGAAATGTTGGTCTTGCACATCTCCTTCACCTTGATTCATGTGGTTGTCAGAATCACAGCTCCCAAACACGTCCTTGTCTTAATCCCAGGGGCCTGTGAATGTGTTATGTATGTGGCAAGAGGGAATGAAGGGAGCAGGTGGAATTAAGGCTCTTAACCAGCTGACCTGAAGAAAAGGAGATGATCCTGGATTGTCTATGTGGGCCAATGTCATCACACGGTCCTTAAATATGGAAAAGGGAGGCAGAAGAGTCAGTGTCAGGGTGATGCAGTCTGAGAAGGACTCAAACAACCATTGGTGGCTTTGAAGGTGAAGGAAGGGGCCATGAGCCCAGGACTGTGGGCAGCCTCTAGAAGGCGGAAAAGGCAGGGAGAAGGGTTCTCCTCTAGACTCTCCAGAAAAGAACACAGCCTTGCTGACACCTTGATATTAACCCAGTGAGATCCACTTTGGACGTCTGCTCTCCAGAACTGTAAAATGATCCATTTGGGTTGTTTTCAACCACCAAGTTTGTGGTAAGTTGTTACAGTTGCAACAGGAAGTGAATAGAATTAGAAAATCAGATCCTGCTTGACTCAGGTTAGGGCGGGACCTGCCTCCAGGGCCATCCTGGAGGGGGTCAGCTACATCATCATCATTCACAAATGAAGATCAAAAGAAAGCAAATTGCACCCACTGGCTCTGAGCTGGGGCAGCAGGAAGGTTTGAGAAGGAGCCTCTGACCTTTGGCTTCCAACGTCTTGGGGAGAAATGAAATTAAATAGTGCTCAATACTCATAAGAGGACATGACTGGAGCATTTGCTTAGAGGTCTGGGTACTAAGTGTTGGAAAGAAAGTCGTGGTAAGAAAGTACTGCGTAAACTCAGGTGGCAGAAGCAGACCAGGCTTTGGCCTGAAGGTTGGGAGGATCTAGCGAGATGGAGTCAGGAGAGGATGCTGAGGGGTCCCCAGGAGCTGGAGAGCTCTAGAGGGGGCGGTGCTTATCCACTCTTCAGAAAGAGCCACCTTGGCCTGAAGGATTCACTCACACATGACACAGAGTCTCCCCTGAAGCTCTGAATTCCTTGCAAATTACAAAACTAAACCTTATGGGTTCATCAGAAGGGGGTAATGACTGCTGAATGGTGCGACTAGCACAACTTTAAAAAATTCAGCAGAAACTCATTACTAATTCATTCCTAGAATCGGCTTTTTAAAATCCCTATTTTCAGAGCTCATGAGCTACAGAATGGGGCTTCACAGGCTGTTTATTTTTCTCCCAGAGGAAAGGCAACACATAATGAGTCCAAACCTCTCTTTATTTCTCGACCCTCCCTCAGCTGACCCCATCTTCTTTCCCCAGGAAAACTGTGGGGAGTGCGGAGAGGAAGCCGGGCCAGCGTTGGATGAAACCCAGAAAAGCATTTCTTGCCCATCAGTAGAGGTGACCCCTGCTTACTGAAACAGGAAGCATGACCCCCAGAGGGGGTGGTGGCCTGAGATGGAACAGGTTGGGGGATGAGGGAATGGGATACCTGTGACAGCCAGAACAATTCTAAGCGACACACTCTGGGTTCCCCTTAGCTGGAATCCAACCCTTAGCTTTGGAAACTCTAGAAGCGGAGCTCATGTCTGTTCACACTTTTCACCCCACTCCAACCACCCATCCCAGTGCCAAGTAGAATGCTGGGGACAGAAGGACATTCCACTGAACCCTTGCTGAATTGTATGGGATTGAAGATGCAGCCAAGGTCTTCTTTCCCTCCCAGCCACTGTGACTGAAGATCTCTCTTGCAGCTGACTCCAGACCTCTCTCTGTACCAGGTCACAGGGGTTTAAATGAGACCATGTAGCATTAATGTAAATTGCAGAAGGTGTCATTCAATGAATGCTTCCAATTGCAACAATACTGGATGGCTAATTTGGGGTGTAATCTAACTTCTGAGGAAAGCACATTTATGATAACTGAACCTGTCTCCTGTTCTAACCATACTCCTCCAGTTTCTCTCCCTCTTCCCTACAGACCCACTGAATGAGTCGGGCCTCTGCGAACACCAGATTCTTTGGGGTTATTCCTCTGCCTGGAACGCTCTCCCTATACGCTCTTCCCCACCTCTCTGGCAAATTGCCATTCCTTTTTCTAAGACTCTATTTAGGTCTCATCTCTCCCAGGAAGCTTTTCCTGATGCTCCAGGTTGGGTTAGGTGCCTCTTCCCCAGGCACCTCTATCAACTTGTTTCAAGCATGGTTAATACTCTCACCTTCAGGGATTGTGTCATTTATCTTTGTATCGCCACAGCCTAACAAAAACGCCTGGCATGTAATAAACTCTCTGTAAATGTCTATTGGATGAATGACCCAGTATTAACAGCTACTATTTATTGAACATGTTTCACTCTGGGCATTGCATTATGCTAAGCCTCACATGTATACTGTCTCATTTAGTCATCTCAACAGTCATTGACAGATGAATGGATGAAGAAGATGCGATACTGTGACGAAAGAAACGGAAGAACAGCTTCAGGGCTAACAGCACATTTTGGCTTCTGTAAGAAGCTTGCTTGCTTGCTTGGGGCGGGAAGAACCGGGTTCCTGATTGGCTGATTCAAAATTAAACAGCTCCCTCCCGCTTTGGGAACTTCCCGTCCTGTGAAGGGTATAAAGGCCTCGCCCGGCTGTTAGTCGGGGTCTCACTCACTTCTCTCCGAGTGGGACCCTGTCCGGACAGTTTGTGTAAGCTTCTATACTTGTATAAATCCTTTGCTAATCTTTCTGCTTGGTGTTGGTGATTCTCGGGTGTCCTTGGTTGGGACACGGGTCGCATTTACCGGGGAACTTGACTCCAGGCGTGTGGCTCCCAGACCGCAACAATACATATATACAATGGAATATTACTCAGCCACAAACAAGAATGACACATTGCCATTTGCAGCAACATGGATGGACCTAGAGATTATCTTACTAAGTGAAGGAAGTCAGACAGAGAAAAACAAATATCATATGATATCATATATGTGGACTCTAAAAAAATAGTACAAATGAACTTATTGACAAAACAGAAACAGACTCAGACATAGAAAAGAGACTTATGGTTACCAAAGGGGAAGGAGGTGGGGGGATGATTTGGGAGTGTGGAATTAACAGATGCACACTATGATGTGTAAAATAGATAAACAACAAGGATTTACTGTACAGCACAGAGAACTAGGTTCAATATCTTGTCATAAACTATAATGGAAAAGAATTAGAAAAAAATATATATTAATATATGTATATTTATAAATAGGTATGTAGGTATACCTACATATGTATAACCAAATCACTTTGTTGTACACTTGAAACTAACACAATATTCAACTATATTTCAATTTTTAAAAAAGTAAATTTTCCCTCCCATTTTATAGATTCAGGAACTGAGGTCTGAAGACGTCCAGTAATCTCCCCAAGTTTACCCAGCCAGTCAGTGGAAAAACCAGCATTCAAACTTAGGAGTTTTATCAGGTTCTCTGTAGGGTCTCCTAAGGTTCCCAAAAGGGTTATGGACTACTGCTTTAGTTTAAAATAGAAAAGATCAGGATGATCATATTATGTTTCCCACTTGTCCTCCAATCCACGCCCTTGATCACGTGAGTCTGCAGTCCCTACCATGAGAGCTGGAGTGATTTTTTGGCTCCACTGATGTTGGGTTTGGCTGTGTGATTTGCTTTGGACAAAGGAATGTTAGTGATGGGAAGTGAGCACAGACTTTCAAGCCATCAGTGGGGCTGGGCTGGTCCTTTAAGTTCCTACTTTTCCCCAAGGGAAGGCATGCCTCAGGGTACCACTGATCTGCGGAGAATAAGGAACCGAATAGAGTAGCCCTGGTCCCAGCCATGGCTTGATGCCAATCTAGCTGAGGTAAACCTAGCTGAGTCAGATCTCTCACAATCCACAAATGCCTGAGCAAGAAATCAGTGCTTTTGTTATGCCACTGAGTTTTGACATTGTTTCTTAGGCAACAGCCGATGAAGACAATTAAGAAAGTAACTTTAGAGACATCAAATATAATAATAACGAAGAATATCCTTTCCCAGTGAAGATTAAAAGGGACCTCTAGCTTTTAGAATCATAGGAAAAATAATTTGTTGGTGGTAACTGTGTTGTCCTAGATTGGTTAATTGGGGTACACTGGAGAATTTTTTCCAGGAGAGCTTAATGAAGAGTCATTTTTTCCAGAATTTCTTGCAGAGACTCAGATGTGGTAAGAGAATAAGCTAGAGGTCCTTTAAAAGTCCCCAAAAACCCTGCAGATTTTGCTGGCCTGTAATGGTTTCGAAACGAAGTTTAAAAGTTTTTGAAGTCACAAACATATAATTGAAAAAAAATTAAACTGGCAACCTTTTGATTAAGTGGCAAAATTGTACTATTTACTTTCTGGCAAGGTTGCTCTTGGGAACAAGGGTACCACTCCGTGCTTAAGGTAGGAATATAAGTTAGAGCCCAAAGAAAAGAAAGGATTTGGATTCAGGAAAACTATGCGCACATAGATTATGAAAGCTTTCAGTATGGTCCCATCACACACAAACTTCCATCGAATTCTCTGCCTTCTAGAAAGTTTCTGCTGATTCCTCAGTGTGAAAAGCCCTTCTCTGGGCTTTCTGGGGAGGAATGTAAAGCTGAGAGGTGAGGTTCATTCCAGGTTCCTCTTCCTGGAGCTTGGCCTTTCTCTGGAGCTGTGTCAGCCGCCTTCTCAGACAACCAGGAGGGAGACTGAATGTTTGCGGTCAAGCATGGCAGGCTACTGAAGCGTCCATTGTGTAATAATTACCTCACCTCCCGTCCTCCTTTTGATAACAAGTTTCATGATGATGAACTCATTGGGGGTAGAAAGGGAGATCATCAGCCCTTTAGGAGCTTTTCTTTTTCTAGGGCGATTTTTCTTTAATAAATTGGATGCGTTCCCCTCCCTCTAAGCCCCCAAGTGTACCCAGTGAAAGAATTAAAGAGAATTGTTAAGATTTATAGCAACACAGTCTGACCTACTTTGGAACAAGCACATTCTGGGAAGCAAAAGAGCCTAGCTTTCAACTATCTGTTCTCTTTGTGTCTAAATCCTTCTCTCTTTCAGTAAAGAAGGTCCAAAGATAAACATGGCTTCACTGAGATTTACAGAATTTCATTCTCTGTGGCAGATCACTGACTAATAAGCTTGATTCTGATGCGGGTGAAGGCCGTCATGTAAAGGAATCGCCTTTGTAGCTGGGTCAAGGGAGGAGTTTTCATTTCAGCTTTACTAAAAACTCAAAACTCAGGGCAAAAATCTTAGCACTTGCTAAAGCTGACCAAATTGGAAAGATAAATGTGTAACTTTTTCTGAGTGTCTTAAAAACAGAAAGGGAGGGTTGAATTTCAAATGAATAAATGTTACTTGACAGTGTTGCTTGAAGTCTTCTAGAGCAGTCTCTTCAAAAGAGCTATTAAAAAAACCTCAGAGACAATGATGGGAAAAACAACAACAACAACTATTCCGGGTCCAGAGAATTAGTCAAATGTGTTTGAAGAACTTTCATATCCATGACATTTTAAACTTAATGATCAAAAAGACAGAGTCAGGGGCTTCCCTGGTGGCACAGTGGTTGAGAGTCCGCCTGCCGATGCAGGGGACGCGGGTTCGTGCCCCGATCCGGGAAGATGCCACATGCCGCGGAGCGGCTAGGCCCGTGAGCCATGGCCGCTGAGCCTGCGCGTCCGGAGCCTGTGCTCCACAACGGGAGAGGCCACAACAGTGAGAGGTCCGCGTACCGCAAGAAAAAAAAAAAATGACAGAGTCAGGGACTTCCCTGGTGGTGCAGTGGTTAAGAATCCACCTGCCAATGCAGGGGACACGTGTTCCAGCCCTGGTCCGGGAAGATCCCACGTGCCGCGGAGCAACTAAGCCCGTGCACCACAACTACCGAGCCTGCGCTCTAGAGCCTGCGAGCCACAACTACTGAGCCCGCACGCCACAACTACTGAAGCCCGTGCGCCTAGAGCCCGTACTCCGCAACAAGAGAAGCCACCGCAGTGAGAAGCCCGCGCACCGCAACGAAGAGTAGCCCCCACTCGCTGCAACTACAGAAAGCCCGTGCGCAGCAACGAAGACCCAACACAGCCAAAAATAGATAAATAAATTTATTAAAAAGAAAAAAGACAGGGTCAGAGTCAACTGCTTCCCAATCAATAAATACCTGAATATATGACTTCCACATCACATTAGAGGCCTTAGAGCTCCCCCAGGGCAGGAATTTGAGAATTGATCGTGGGGTGGGGTCAGGGCCAGTTTTCCCGGAGGCTTCTTTTCCCTATTCTGCTCTTTAGCAGGGTATTCCTTACATGTATGTCCACCTGCCAAGTTGTCCTGGGTCCAACTCATCCATTGCATTATTGCTCTCTTTCCTTTCCACCCTCCCCAGGATGACACGATAGGCATTTAGTTACAGTGCACAGTGGCATGTAACTAGAATCTACACGTATCTGGGGAGCAGCTACTATCCCAGGTTACTTAGCTTGGTGGGGAAAGCACTGGAAGTATCAGGAGACCTGTGCATGAATGTTCATGACTGTACCGCTGTGATGGTGGAAGTGTCCTAAATGTTCACAAGCCTGAAGATAGGTAAAAATATTATGGAATATTCATAATATAGAATACTACAGAGGCGAAGACATGGGTAAATTTTAAAAAATGCTGGATGAAACAAAGTTGCAGAAGGGTCCCAAAGTACGACAGCAAGAATATAAAGTTTAAAATATGGAGAAGATATACCATAATAGAGTATAGTAGTAAAGGCATGAAGATCCTCATGGAGACAAAGAACAACACATTCAGGACAGTGGTCACCGCTTGGGGGTGAGGTGGGAAGAAGGGCAGGAGGTTTCATTTCTATTTTTATTCTTTTCTGAAGGTGGGTAGTGGCCGCAAGATATTTGTCTTATTTTCCCATATTTTTTTATATGCCGAAAAACTTCATTATAATAAAAACATGAGAAAGAGAGTGCTATAGACTGAATGTTTGTGTCCCTCCCAAATCTATGTTATATATGTTAAAACCTAACCCCCAGTGTGATGGTGTTAGGAGGTGGGGCCTCTGGGAGGTGATTAGGTCATGAGGGTGGAACCCTGATAAATGGGATTAGCAGCCTTATAAAAGAGGCCACGGGGAGACTCCCTCAGTCCTTCTGACAAGTGAGGACACAATGAGAAGACAGCCATCTGGGAACAAGGAAGAGGGTCCTCACCAGACACCAAATCTGCTGCCGCCTTTCCCTTGAACTTCCCAGTCTCCAGAAATGTGAGAAAGAAATATTTGTTGTTTATAAGCCACCCAGTCTGTGGTACTTTATTACAGTGCTGAATAGACTGAGACAGTGAGCAAGAATCCGGGCAGGGCCTGAGCTCTCCTCTCGCTGCTACCCGTCACTTGCTCGCTCAACTTCAGCCCTCTAGACCTCAGTTTCCTAACCCAGGAGCTGGAAAGGGTTGGATTCCACAATCTAGGATGTTAGGCACCCACCTGCAGGAAAGAGACCATTGCATTTGTCTGCTTGTCAGCATCCTTCTAAGCTGAGTCTGGACAACAGGGTGAGGATAAGACTGAAAAACTGAAGTGACTAAGTATGACCCCAAATGACTGACATGCCTGATGCTTTTAAAAAATTGCACCGACCGTCTGCTTCAGCACCTTTTGAAGCCATCCCGGCTGGATGGGACTCTTCTGTCCTTGAATTCTTCTAGAGAAAAAAGATTCTACAGTTTCTCTTGGTAGCCCATGCTAGTATCTGGCAATCACTGCTAAGGAGTGTAGTGCTTGAGGAAATAATGCTATAATCATCCTTTTCCCCCTTTCCCCCTTAGCATTTTTATATTAATAAAAGTATAGGCTTAGTAAAAATCATGCATTAAAAATGCCACTAAAGTAATCTTTTTTCTTTTCGGCGATACGCGGGCCTCTCACTGTTGTGGCCTCTCCCGTTGCGGAGCACAGGCTGCGGATGCGCAGGCCCAGCAGCTATGGCACACGGGCCCAGCCACTCCGCGGCATGTGGGATCTTCCCGGACCGGGGCATGAACCCGTGTCCCCTGCATCGGCAGGCGGACTCTCAACCACTGCGCCACCAGGGAAGCCCTAAAATAATCTTTTTTAAAGAGAAAACTTAATGATTTGACAAAATGCCCATGATATAAAGTACTATAATGGAGGATATATGACTATATATGGTATGATCCCACTTCTGCTAAAAAGTCACACACACAAATAAGTGACCAGAAGGAAATGCATCTAGGAAGTGGAATTACGAGTGATTTAATATTTTTTCTTCATATTTTAATGAATTTTTCAATTCTTCTACAATAAGCATGTATTACTGTTGTAACAGATTATCTATATGCATGCATTACTATATATTTTAAAATGTGGTTTCTTTTGGACTGGAAGCTGTATTTCTAGCACTACCTGCCTGTCCCCGACCCCTGCAGTGTGAAGGAGCCTGGGGCAGGCTCTGAGTTAGTCAGTAGGGATACAGCACAAACCCTTCCTGGGAGTCATTCATACACTAAGCCAGGTGTTCAAAAGCCTAGTTTCCTAGAGGCTTTCAAAGCTCCATTTGACACATTGCAAAAGACCAAACACATTGCCAGAGAGGATTCCACTGCTTCCAGAGACTTATAAAGAGTGGAATGGAGTCGGTTGTGATTGCCAGCATAAAGTCTGTGTCCAGGGATTAATAAAATGCCCCGATACATTTCCTCAGCCAGCTCAGCAGCCCAAAGTCTTAGCGAGACATCCCCTTAAACCACACAAACGTCTCTGTCTTAGTCAGCTTGGGCTGCCACACAATACACCACAAACTGTGTGGCTTAAACTTTATCTTCTCACAGTTCTGGAGGCTGGAAAGTCCAAGATCAAGGTGCTGGCAGGGTTTGAGCTCTGGTGAGACTTCTCTTCCTGGCTTGGTGGACGACAGCTTTCTTGCTGTGTCCTCATATGGCCTTTCCTCTGAGCTCACGTGTGGAGAGAGCAAGCTCTCTGCGTCTCTTTTTCTAAGGGCACTAATCCTGTCAGGTTACAGTCCCACCCTTCTGACCTCATTTAACCTTAGTTACCTCCTAAAGGCTCCATCTCCAAATACAGTCATATTGGGGGTTAGGGCTTCAACAAATGAATTTGAGTCGGGGGGTGGTGAGGACGGTGGGTACCATTCACTACCTAGCAATCTCCTAAAAGTGAACTTTGGAGAGAACCCAATCTGCTTTTTCTCTGTGGGGTCAACCAGCCAATGCCCTTGACCCACCTGCCTCTGCAAGGACCAATTCTTTGAAGAACACAAAGGAAAGGGCACAGACCGCTGTAGAAGCAGATGGAGAGAAGACAGCAGTTAGAGGAGTACAGGGTGACATCTGGCGAGGGGAACACCTGTAAGGAAACCCCACTGGCTTTCTTAACAAACCACCATCCAATCCTACAAGGTTGGAAATGAAGGGACAAACTCCAAGCGTGAGGGCATGGCTGGAAATTAGGACCCAAAGATTTAACCTTCTCTCCAGAAATCTCTTGCTACTCATGACAACCACCATGATGGCCAAAGGGATTTCTGTTCCCTTTCATGAAACCCCCTTCTAAGGGTGTCATTGATTTTCTCTTTTCAGTTCCCAGATATATATGAGCAACCAGAGGGGGTCATCTCCCCAGGAGGAAGGTATTTCTTTATGCTCTCTTGGGCACCCAGAGTTGACTTATTCATCTCAGACTGAGTCATCTAGGACATTCTTTGGTTGACAACACAGGGTATTTACTCAGTGTTACCACCTACAATGTCAATCTTGGAAAAGGAAATGACTAGTTGGCAGAGACTGGTTTTGCTTTAGAACAGTTAGTGAAGTGGCTGTGGAATGAACCTGGGTCCCCAAAGATGCCTGTCCCTGTGTTAGGTTCATTACCAACATATGACGGCAACTGGGCCAAGGAGAGAATTTATTGTTCTTGTATTAGAATGATGACATGCTTCAAATGACTGGCACTGGTCCAGCACCTAAGCACATAGTAGGTTCTCCAAAAAATATTTGTTACTGTATGCATGAATGAAATGGCCAGTCAGGGTGTCAAGCATGGCTATGCTTCCAATCTCCTCGTCATCAACAACTACAACAATAATAGTCAATCCTTATTGAGTATTTCCTATGAGGCCAGAATTTCTGAATGTGTTTTTGAAAGGGAAAGTCACTGACAAGTCAAAGACCCATAACAGTCATAGAATCTAGTGTTCTCACCTAGGAACCCTAGGGTAGCCCTAATGTATCTCAGAGGGTTTGGGCAGGGATAGCCCAGAGGAAGAAGCATCATTTTTATCTGTCTTCTCTATTGGCAGTCGCAAAAAAGGGTATCATGAGAAAGAGGGTTCCACTGCTAAAATCTGAAGAGCATTGTTTCATTCAACACTCTCATTGAGAAAATCAAGTACCAGAGTTAGGAAGAGGCTTAGCAAAATGTCACACGGTTAGTAAACGGCAGAGCTGAGCCTAGAAACTTGTCTCAAAGACAGTGCTCTTTCAATCACCCTCCATCACCCTCTGCCCATGATGTTGATAGTAACTGTTAAGGTAACAATGTAGTGACCTTTGGATTATATATATTAGGCAACTACAATAAAAAAGGCTTTGTTGAGTCCTCACTGTGTGCTGGACATTGTTAAGTACTTTGCAGGTATTTATTTAATTTTCTCAAAAATCTAGAGAAATAGATGCTGTTCTTGCTGTCATTTGACAGATTCAGAAATTGAGTCAACAAGAGATTGAATAGCTTTCCCGAGGTCTCACAGGATGTGTGTGATGAAGCCGGGATTTGACCTCAAACAATATAGCTTCAGAGTTCATCTCCCGACCCGTATATTATTCTGCACCCCAAGATCAAAAAGAATTCACAGTGCAGCAACATGAATGGACTCGGAGGGCTCACTTATGCTAAGTGAAATAAGCCAGACAGAGAAAGTATCAAATACTGTATGACATCACTTACACGTGGAAGCTTAAAAATACAACAAACTAGTGAATATAACAAAAAAGAAGCAGACACAGATATAGAGGATGAACTAGTGGTTACCAGTGGGGAGAGGGGAAGGAGGGGCAATCTAAGAGTGGGGGAATGTGTGGTACAAACTACTGGGTATAAAATAGGCTCAAAGATGTATTGTACGACATGGGAATATGGCCAATATTTTGTAATAACTGTAAATGGAAAGTAACCTTTGAAAATTGTATAAAAATTAAGAAAGGAATTCACATCAAAGCAAAGATGCACAGCGTTAGTCCTTAGCCTTTTCTCTCTGCTTGACAGTTCTTTTTTTGTTTGTCACCTTATTTCCCAACCTTTAAGAAATGAGAATTATAGACTCCTCAATGGATGCATTGAAATCTCTGCAGTGAAGAATTAGCGGTGAGAGAATTCTTTCTGCTTTATAGATGAGGTGCCTCACAGAGGCTTATAGATAAACTCACCATTTCTCATTCAGCAAATGCAGATAAAGTGGGAAATTGCATTTGTTTGAGTCCCCATACTTGGTTCCCCCGACAGCGTGAGCTGCCTAACGGCAGAACAAAACGTGTGTGTGTATGTGTGTGTGTGTGTGTGTGTGTGTGTGTGTGTGTGTGTTGCGGGGAGGTCAAGTGGGGTGTGGGTGTTGGGACATAAGGCTAGAGAGGTATTCAGGGAGGGGTCCTCAGTGGCCTGGAAACCCTTCAGCTGCTGTGCATGACACAGATGCCACAGAAGAGCTTCAGGAGAGACAGTGAACAGCAGTTAGCTTCATGTTTCGGAAATGTCACTTTCCATGGTTAAGACTGGAATGTAAATCGGTGCAGCCACTATGGAAAACAGTGTGGAGGTTCCTAAAAAAATTAAAAAATAGAACTACCATATGATCCAGCAATCCCACTCCTAGGCATATATTCAGACAAAACTGTAATTCGAAAAGATACCTGCACCCTTGTGTTCATAGCAGCACTATTCACAATAGTCAAGACATGGAAACAACCTAAATGTCCACTGACAGATGGAAGATGTGGTACATATACGCAATGGAATATTACTAAGCCATAAAACAGAATGAAATAATGCCATTTGCAGCAACATGGATAGACCTAGAGATTATTATACTAAGCGAAGTAAGTCAGACAGAGAAAGACAAATACCATGATTTCACTTATATGTGGAATCTAAAATATGACACAAATGAACACATCTATGAAACAGAAACAGACTCAGACATAGAGAACAGACTTGTGACTGCCAAGGGGGAGGAGGGGTGGGGGAGGGAAGGATTGGGAGTTTGGGATTAGCAGATGCAAACTATTATAATAGGATGGATAAACAACAGGGTCCTACTGTATAGCACAGGGAACTCTATTCAGTATCCTGTGATAAACCATAATGAAAAAGAATATATACATGTATAACTGAATCACTTTGCTGGACAGCAGAAATTAACACAACATTGTAAATCAACCATACTTCAATAAAATTTAAAAAAGACTGGATTGGAGTTGGCTAGTCTCCTTGAAAACTACACAGGAGAGTGGGGGGTCAGGGAATCGAGTTAGGAAGCAGATGCACTTTTCCAAGAGAGAGACGCCAGCGCTGTCTGAGCAATGACAGAGGTGTCTGACCACACCTGTAGGCAGTCCCCACGCCTTGAGCGCTCTGCATTTCAGTGATGAAAATACTCTCTAGCGTCATTTAAGCTCTCGGGAAACCCTCCAGTGTTGATTGGCTATAACGGTAGTTAGTTGAAGGCTCATGGTGTGTGGATGCCTGATTAGAGATTTCGAACTAACTAATCTGTCCCTGGAGGTGGAAGAGGATGAAAATTAACATATATATTTATTACACTGTGGACGCCACAGAATTGAAGAGTACGCAGCCAACAGCAGGACTGAGTGATGGGAGAGTAAATGACAGGCAAGGTGAGTTGGAGGAGATGCTTACCCTTTGGGACCATTCCAAACAGAAGGAAGGCGAAATGATAAAACGTGCAGCCATTGCCTGCTCAGGTGAGGCCAGGTATGACAAAAGATCTAAGCGTGGGTCGTTAAGATAGACAAATGTTCTCATAGTTGGCCGGTGGTAAGATGGACTGGTCAGGAGTAAACTTAGCTTTTCATCCATTTAGCAAATATTTATTTAGCAGCAACTACATGTCAGGCTCTGTGGGAATACATCAGTGAACAAAAGAGATGAAAACATCCCTTCTCATGGGGAGCTTACATTCTTGGAAACATTCTTAGAGGAGGTGGGACTTGAGCTGGATTCGGCAGGAAGGGGAGCCTTGGTTGGCAGAGAGCAGACAACATCAGAGGGGGGAATAACAAGTATGAATCTCAGACACAGGAAATGCTTACAGTGGGAAACAACAGGAGGAGACCTGGGGAGTGGCTAAGGTGACTTTGTACTTGGGGGTGGGGACAGCAGGAAATCAAAGTGGAGAATGAGGATGAGGCTGGGCTTGAAAACCTGGCAGGGGAGACCGGACTTTTTCCTATAAATATCACAGAGCCCTGGGATCGAATGCGAGCTTCAGGTCAAAAGGTGGAGGCAGCAAAGATAGCAGAGGGTGGGGCAGGAAATCAGGGGCCATTTCAGAAATCAATTATTTTTCTTTCTCTTGCTCTGTCTTATTTTCTCCACCCTCTTGAGGTTTTTTTTTGTTTGTTTTTGTTTTTGTTTTTTTGCGGTACGCGAGCCTCTCACTGGTGTGGCCTCTCCTGTTGCGGAGCACAGGCTCCGGACGCGCAGACTCAGCGGCCATGGCTCACGGGCCCAGCCGCTCCGCAGCAATGTGGGATCTTCCCGGACCGGGGCACGAACCCATGTCCCCTGCATCTGCAGGCGGACTCTCAACCACTGCGCCACCAGGGAAGCCTCACCCTCTGAGTTTTAAAGATATCTAAAATGTTGTAATTATGTCTGAACGCATAAGAAGAGTAGAACCAGGTGGAAACAGCATACAGATCCATGGAAATTCTTATGTAAGTGACTTGACAATAATCTAGACTGTGTCCCCAGAGTGAACACTCAGCCATTCTTCTACTGGCTACTTAAATATATTGTGAGCTTAAGAATAAATCCAGGAGATTGACGTGCTTGGGTGAAGTACGTCCCTGGGCAGGGTCATCCGAACATAGCTCTTCCACTGGAAGTCCCGCATGGAGAATTTAATATTAAATGGATGATAATAAAGTGGAGAATTAAGGTTCAATGAGAGGGAAGGAAAATGAATAAAGACTCTGAATTCTTCTCTCTCTCTCTCTTATGCATACCACATGCTTTACGGAATCTTTTATCATTTTGACACTTGCCATTTATAGCCCCAGTGTCATCTGCCAGCTTTACTTTACTTTTACTGTTGAGGAGAAATAAAGCTGCTTATGCAATTCTCCAGTTTGCTCTGCAAAGAGCAGCACCCCACGATCATTTCAAGAGTCCATCATCTCTGGAATTTCTCAGAGCAAAGATGTCCATCAACTTTACCTTGAAAAAGAATATGGGAGTTTTTCTTTGTTCGACCGAGAGGTCCCCAAGCTGTAAACAACCTGATGGTACAAATAATCATGGAGGGATTGTGGAAACTCAAAGCTTGGGCTGAGTCTCCCACAGTGACTTGGGGGAGTCTCCGGAGGTGCCTCCCTTGTGCTCACGTCCTCCTTCTGCTGCTGGTAAATGTGTGCAAGAATGCGCTCTGCTTGGCAAGCCAGTCCTTGAACTCTTAACCACCTGTGTCTTCAGATGATGAATGAGGCTGCAGGGTGAGCCCCTGCATCTTATCATGGAGGCCCTGAAGCATCAATGCTTGTATCCAGTCTCACGAAGTCCTTATGACTTTCAGCTTTGAACGCCTCTGTTCACAGAGCTCAGTAACAGGCCACCAGAAATAGGCAGAAGAATGTACATTGCGGATGTGTTTTAGTACCGAAGAACGGGAAATAAACTGATTTCCCATCGAGAAAAGAAATTGCCTGAATAAATCGTGATATACCCATACTGTGAAATTACAGGCAGACATTAGAAAGAATGAACTAGAACTCTTTCAGATGACTTGGAAGGACTTGAGTTACAAATAAAAGAGGTAGAAACGTTTTTGTACAACAATGAAAACCTGTAGAACAATGGAACCTGTAGAAATAACGTACAGTGTATTGTACATTATTTGTACAATAAGGTACACTGTAACTCTGTATGTTTTAGTGTATGTGCATATGTAAAGGATCTATTTAATATGGTTGTTTATAAGATTTTATTAATATTAAGAAACAGGACATAACCTCGGTTGTTATAAAGGTATCAGACGCCTCTTGTGTCCCAACTCATACCTTTTCAGTCCACCTTTAAAAAAATGTATTAAACTTTTTTTTAAATTGTTGAAAAATACACACAACATACAATTTACCTTCTTAACCAAGTGTATAGTTCAGTGTATAGTTTCAAGTGTACAGTTCAGTGGCACCATGTATATTCACCGTGTTGTGCAACCAGCACCACGATCCATCTCCAGAAAGCTCACATCTCTCCAACTGAAACTCCAAACCCACTAAACAATAACTCCCTGTTCCTCCTCCCCAGCCCTGGTAACCACCCTTCTACTTTCTGCCTATGAATTTGACTCATCTAGGTACTGTACACAAGTGGAACCATACAGTATTTGTTCTTTTGTGACTGGCTTATCTCACTTAGCATAATGTCCTCAAGGTTCATCCATGTTGTGGCATATGTCAGAATTTCTTGTCTTTTTCAGGCCAAATAATATTCTGTTATCTGTATAGAGCACGTTTTGTTTATCCATTTGTCTGTTAATTGTCACATGGGCTACTTCTGTCTTTTGGCTGTAGAGAATAATGCTGTTCTGAACATGGGTATACAAACATCTCTTTGAGACCCAGCTTTCAGTTCTCTCGGGTGTATACCCAGATGTAGTATTGCTAGATCATACGGTAGTTCTATTTATAGTTTTTTGAGAAACTGCCACACTGTTTTCTATAGTGACTGAATTGTTTTATGTTTCCACCTACAGGGCACAAGAGTTCCAATTTCTCCACATCGTTGCCAACACTCATTTGTTTTTTTGGTTTTGTTTTTGATAGTTACCATCCTAATCGGTGGGAGATGTTATCTCATTGTGATCTTGACTCGCATCTGCCTAATAATTAGTGATGTTGCGTACATTTTCATGTGCTTATTGGCCATCTGTGTATCTTCTTTGGGGAAATGTCTATTCAAGCCCTTTGCCCATATTTTTCATCTGGTTGTTTGTTTCTTTTTTGTTGTTGTTGAGTTGTAGGAGTTCTTTATATATTCTGGATATTAATTAACTCCTTATCCGATATATGATTTGTAAATGTTTTCTTCCATTTTGTTGGCTGCATTTTCACTCCATAGTTTACCTTTTTGATGCACCAAAGTTTTTACTTTTGATGTTGTCCCATTTGCTTATTTCCTTCTTTTGTTGCCTGTGTGCTGGTCCACTTTTTACGCCAAACTTTGCTGGAGCTACCGGCTTCAGCAGGTGTAACTTGACAACACCTCCCTTCACCTCTGCTTCTTCCACTTGCGATTTCTGGGGCCACTGTGTGGGATGCCTGCTGGATCCACCCGACCCTCACACATGCCTACACAACCTGGAAGTTCCAAGTGGTTAACACCTATGTGACAACCCTTGACCGATGGGGCTCGGAGGTGGTGGATTAAGCTTCTCCTCTTCCTTCCCTGAGGTGGGCAATTCTGAGGTGCATATTCTGTGGAACTCCTCAGATGCCTGTGCTTGGCCGAATAATGACCTGCCCAGAGATCCGTGTCACATCTCTAGACTCTATGAATGTTATTTTGTTTGGAAAAAGGGTCACTGCAGATGTGACTAAATTGTGGATTTTAAGATGAGAAGAATATGCCGGTTTATCTAAGAGGGCTCTAATTCCAATGACAAGTGTCTTTTTAAGAGCAAGGCAGAGGAAACTTTGAGACAGACAGAAGAAAAGACAGACACAGAGGAGAAGGTGATGTGAAGACACAGCAGAAGGAGGCGCAGCCACAGCCAAAAAATGCCAACAATCCCCAGAGGCTGGGACAGGCAAAGAAAGATTCTTCTCTAGAAACTTCAGTGGGAATGGTCCTGCTGACACCTTGATTTCAGATTTTTACCCCATAGAACTGTGAGAGAATACATTTCCATTGTTTTAAGCCAAGCAGTTTGTGGTGTTCTGTTACTGCAGCCACCGAAACCAACAGTTTCCCGGGGGGATCTAGCCCTAGTTGCCCACAGCTGGGGCAAACTCAGTAACCGAAGGACTGGCTTTCCTTCCTTCACTGTCTCACTCTTCCCAGGCCCCCATTCCTGTTCCCTAGGACCATTTCCCCAAATAAGTTTCCTGCACGTAAACCCTGGTCTTAGGCTCTGCTTTCTGGGGAAAGTCTAGGCTAAGACACTTGGTTGCAGAAGTGACCCTAGAAAGCGGAACCTCAGCTGGGATTGTGGAATTTGTTCATTCACTAGTCAGACAGTGAAAAGGACCGTATTGCTGATGGGAAGCAGGCTTGTAACAACCGATGATGTGTTTGGTGGCCCCGATGACAAGGGGTATGCAAGGACAGTCCCAATAAGTTGCAAAGGACAACTTATTTTTTTTCCTTCTACCTCCTACTACCAGGTAAGAGACATTATACTTGTTGTACCTCTTCCAATTTTGGAGGCTGCCCTGAAAACCTCTGGGAATACGGCTCTTGCCCTTTGATTGGGTGACTCAGAATCCTGTCTGTTCTGAGAAGGCTCTGCAGCATGTCTAGGCTTTGGGGTGGGCTGTCCTGCCTCTTGAGTCATAAGACTTGGCATATCCACCAGTGTGAGAAGTATCTACGGTAGATAAGGATGCTGTGTGGAGTCCTTGGAAAACCTGAATGGGAAAATCACAGCATAGAACCCTAGGGACGGAGAGCAAGGTCATGCCTTCTGCAGCAGAGATTAGCTCACCATTTGAAAAGCAGATGTATGCTACTTTGTATGACACTGACCACCTGTCATGAACCGTCAAGGGACTATGCGGCCTGAGCTGCCAATCAAAAGTTGGGCATTATGGCCTGCACCAAATCCTAAGATTGGACAGACACAACAACAGAGATATTGCTAAAAGGAATGGTAGATGTTCGGACTGCACGTGAAGAGGCACCAAGGGCACAAATAAGTGACAGGAATAGGTAGCCCTGATTCTCATGCCACCTGCCTCTGTCGCACCATTGCCTCAGCTCAATAGCTGCAGCCTTGAGGTCGCAGGTAGGGGCGGGGGTTATGACCGGCTGACATAGGAGGAAAGAACTTGGGGATTGTCCATAGATGGATAAGCTCAGAATGTCGATGGACTGCTCTGCAGTCCCACCTAAGGGGGCCCTGTGGGACAGTGAGAAAAGAAAAACTCTTTGTGGGAGGAGCTGCAGCAGTACACTGATGACAATTTGCATGGAGGCAGAGATGGCCTGAAGTATGGCTTATACATAGACTGCTGGCAGGGGGAAGGGGCTTGGCTGAGTGGCTAGGGGCCCGAGGGAGCAAGATTAGCAGATGAGAGTTCAGGAAGTTAGGAGATGAGGCATTTGTGTCCATGGAAGTGGGCACAGTGTATAAGATCTTTGTGTCTCATGTTAATTCTTACCAGAGAGCATCGACCATAGAGGACATCCTTTTGTGTGGATAACAGCCTCTCTCCTTGGACACCCAGGTTTTATTCAATAGTCCCCTGAATGCCATAGGAACCGAGATCAAGGCTATATAACTGGGCCCAACAGCATGAGCTTCTTCTCATCAGGGTCCATCTAGTCATTGCCACTGATGAATGCCGCCAAGGAGACCAACCAGCCACCTGGTGGCAGGTGAATTTCTTCACCCTGGTGGGGCAGCAATTTGTTCTTATAGGAATTGACACCTACTCTGGATATGAGATTCTGCTCCCAGGCTCCCAACATCATCATCCAAGAGTCTACAGAATGCCTGATTTACCAGCACAGAGACTATAGTACATTGTCTCAGATAAGAGACCCATTTTATAGTGAAAGACATGTGCCATTTGGACGTATGGCTACAGGAATCAACTGGTTGTACCATACGGCACAGCACCTGGAAGTTGACAGCAAAGAAGGATGAAGGATTTAGTAAAGATTTCCTGTAAGATGTTGTCTCGGGCACAACACTCGGTGGTGTCAGAATGTAGCTTTCAGGAGTGTTACATGCACTGAATCAATGGCCAGAATATGGTTTGTGTCCTTAATAGCTTTTGCCCTGGAACCAAGGGGTGAAAGAAGATTAGCCACTCTCACCATTATTCCCAGGGACCCACTTGAGGAATTTATACTTCCCACACTGAGACCTGATGCTCTGTTGGATTAGAGGCTTACAAGGGGATGGAGTGGAATAGGGGGTTGGGAGGCATGCTTGCTCTGCTGGACTTGAAGTTGCAAATACTGCCTACTTCATTTTAGATTTCTTGAGCCAGTGGACTGGAAATAACTATATTGGTGGGGCTAATTGACCCTGATTACTATAAGAAGCTAGGATTACTGCTCACCAACGGAGTAAGAAAGGAGCTTGTCTGGAACCCATGGAACACTGGTGTTTCATGCCAAGTGGTAAGTAGAAAAGGGCCATCGGAGCAACCATGACTAAATAGGAATAAGAGAACTAAGGCTCCAACTCTGCAGGGATGAGGGATAAAGGCCTGGCCAAGGTGAGGGAAGTCTGGAACGAGTGTGGGGGAGAGAATCAATGTACATCAACAATGGTACTGGGACTGGTTGCAGCTGGGAGGACTGTAGCTTGGTCTACAAACTCTCCTGTATTAAGTCTTTTGTGGAGGTTGCCACTGGCCACCACATTAAAGCAAAACAGAAACAGACTCATGAATACAGAGAACAAACTGGCGGTAGCAGAGGGGAGACGGGTAGGCAGACAGATGAAATGGGTGAAAGGGATTAAGAGGTACAAACTTCCAGCTATAAAATAAATAAGTACATAAGTTATGTACACATAGGGAATATAATCAATAGTATTGTAACCACTTTGTATGGTGATGGATGGATGGGAACTGGACTTACTGTAGTGACTATTTTATAATGTATAAAAATATTGAATCACTATGCTGTACCCCTGAAACTAATATAATATTGTATGTCAAGTATAAAAATGAAAAAAGAAAGACTCTGTGACTAAGTAGACTCCAGGAAGGGCATGAGTGGATTCAAGTGGTGTAAGGAATGAACTGTATTGGTCACGACTCACGCCTCATGCCTTGTATCCCTTCAACCTACCTTCTACCATGTCCATTGCTGCAGTGACCAGCTTCACACCGGTATAACCTTCCAGCACCTTCCCTCAGCTGAACGTCATTTCTCACTTTCTGTCCGGAGGCCTCTCTGAAGCCACTTGATGAGATGCCTGCTAAACCAGTCTGGCAGCTGCTCACTCATGCATAATCTAGAAGTAAGAGGGAATTAATACTCCATGGGGCAATCCTTAACCAGTGGGTGACAGAAGCTAGTGAATAAATAAGTGCTTGCATCTTCCCTCCCACAGGTGGACAATTCTGAGGTATATTCCACACAGCCCCTTAGAGGGTCCCTGGGAGATTGAGCCCCAGTTGCCCATGGCCATGATCAGTCCAGTAAAGCACCCTTGTACTGGCTTTTCTTCCTTCCTTGCTTTGCTCTTTCCAGTCCCTCGCTTCTGTTCCCTGGCTCACTGCCTCAAATAAACTACCTGCCTGTAAATCCTTGTCTCAGGCTCTGCTTTCTGGCTAAGACACATGGGTTAATTGGGAAAAATGGAGATGGATATGGGCTGCTGATATGGGTGAGGACAGAGAGAGGTGGGGAAAGGTGTCCACAGGAAAAATGATCATTTATATAAGATCCTATTTTTATAAAATTACATAGATATGTGCATGTATGCATAAAGAGATGCCTACAAAAATGGTCACCAAAATATTCGTGTTGGTTATTTAGGATTGTGCCATATATTTTATTACATTTTTATATTTTAAAAGTATTATATTTTTATAAGTTGTTGGAATTATTTACAATGAACTTGTGATATTTACATATTGTAATCAGATGACATTGTAAGGAGGGGGGTATAAATGGTGGGGAAAAATGTAGACTTTCAAGCCAAGGTAGGATTCCTGTGGCTAAATATCTGTGCACAAAACTCTGCCTCCTTCCTGAAGCCAGGAAACAAATCCCTCTCTACATACCAGCTCAAGATAAACAGAAATTCCAAGGTATGATAAGACCCCGCCAGTTCTATAGCAGGGGCTGAACTTTGATTTGAGCTCAACTGGGATTCCTGCTACACATACACACAGTCTTCCAGCCTTGTTGAAACCAGATGAATCAAACCCCAACTTGTAGGGA
>NW_006770128.1:840210-845981 GCF_000442215.2 Lipotes vexillifer
AGGGAAAGAAAAATAATGTCCTGAGCTCATTGGGATTTGGTATTTCCTCAAAATTCTCACTTATGCTAGATGGCAAAGGCAGCTAAAAGGCCTATAGATTACAGAGGACGAGTTGGATGCTCTAAAAAATGATGTCTTCTATTTATTATCTTCTTTCTTCCTCCGGTCAAAGGTCACCACATGGGGGTCCTAAGCCCATCTAATTCTAAAGGCCTCAATCCGGCCCACAGTTTCAAGTGCCTTATTTAAAATTGTCGTCAGTTCATCAGGGAACCAGGCCCTGGGTAACACATGGTCAGGACACAAGGCTGTGCTTTCGGGAGGTGGGGGAAGCCATGGAACTCTTTCTTAGGACTGGAAATTGGATTTTGCAAGATAGAGGAAAGTTTCTAATTTGAAGAGTGGGCTGTCATGCCCCTGACAGAGGAAACCTTCTGGGTAGAAGAATCTAAGTACAAAAGATTTTAAGTGTGACCTAGAAATCAGATCCCAAATCCCAGGTTGACAGCAGCCTTGAGTGTTATTAAATCCTGACTTCAGGGTGGAAGAAAATTTCCCACTGGAAAAAAACAGAGTGAAAGCTGATACTTGGTGCTTGATTCCACGATCAAGGAGCGAGAAAAGGCCGCTCCTTGCAAATATCAGTTTAGGGATTTAAAAGCAGTAGCAGCATCTTTTTTCAGCCTCAATGCTTCCACCACTCAGGGGCTATTAAACAAGCTTGTATATGCTTGATTGAAAACTGTAATTTATGAGTCAAACCTCTTTGGTTTCACTGTTATCTTTCTCTTGTCCCCCATGTCTGGATTTTCCTTAAACCTCACATTCATTGCTATCCTCACCCAGCCCCCACACCTTTTTCCTTGCCTTAAGCCTTCTTTTACTTTGTCAGGAAAACGTTCTCAAGGGCATGGGGCTGCTTGGAGAAGGCGATCGATGGGGAGTTCTGAAATTACGTGCCGAATGTCTTGCACCTGCCTTTAGGAGAAATCTTTCCTGCCATCTCCGCTGGCTACCCACGGGGGTCCATCCCACATATGGGATAATTTGGTCACCTCAGCGGGAGAGTCTGGAGGCTCCAATTTGCATAATCTTTAAATGTTATTTACATATTTGTGCACCCTAGGAACCTTTTGGGGGCACCGGAAATGTTCTCTACCTTGGTTAGTGTGGTGGTTACCAGGTTTATAATATATAAAATGTAATCAGCTTTGTACACTTTGTTGTATATAAGGTATACTGCAATTAAAAATTTAAAACTATGCCTTCAAAATGTGCATAGATAAAACCTCACACTGTCCTCCTTATGGCTTTGGAATTTGAAATATGCAATAGAAGCCATTGCTATTTTATAGGACGCTAAACACCACTAAGATAATATACATTTTTATTTTTTTAATTTTTTTTTTGCGGTACGTGGGCCTCTCACTGTTGTGGTCTCTCCCGTTGCGGAGCACAGGCTCCGGACGCGCAGGCTCAGCGGCCATGGCTCACGGGGCCCAGCCGCTCCGCGGCATGTGGGATCTTCCCGGACCGGGGCACAAAGCCGTGTCCCCTGCATCGGCAGGAGGACTCTCAACCACTGCGCCCCCAGGGAAGCCCGATAATATACATTTTGAATCAGCAGCAGTTTTGGTTTGTACTTGCATCTTGTAGCTGTAAAAACATTCCTTTATCTAGGAGAAAATCAGAACTCAGAAGAAATGGACCTTTTATGGCATGACATTGTGATGGGAGGCAGCTGTCTCCACTTAGTTGATTGGTTTCTTTTTCTTTTTAAGGTGACATTTGATTTATAGGTGACAGTACCCTGGAATGCCAGTTAGTTTCAAAACTGAAAATGCTCAATTCTTGAGTGAGTTGCGGACAGCTCCTGCTTTCAGGATCCTTTCCCAGGAGACCACCTTGGACAGCCTGCAGGACTGTGTCGCTGATGGCTCTTGGCTGGAGCCTGTGGGCTGGAAAGGGACCATCCCTGATATTGTTCCACTGGGCAGGGGTCCCAGGCACTGCATGTGGCTTCTGCTCCCAGGACTCTAGGCTCTAGGAACAGGACAAGACGCTCTGCAAACCACAGGCCAGGTGTCTGTTTATAACTTGGCATTGTCTGCTTTTATTGATATTATATTAAATCAGCCAGTCTCTGGGCAACCTGCACAAGCTTTTTATCCATACTTCTCAAGGTTTCGGGTTTTTCATCTGTAAAATGAAGGAGCTGGTCAGACCCAGTGGATGATAGCCCCTGAGGCAGCTGAGACTCACTGGGAGATTTAACCAGAACAGAAAACAGGTGCTGTAGCAGACGTTTTTCAAGGCTTTGGCTTAAAGAATTCGGATCAGTCTGTAACCGAGCAGGACCCTATGGGGTTTTCCCCGGGGAACACACCCTTCCCCCAAATCCTCTCCTCTAGCGTATCTCATGCATATTTCCTGAGTTTTTCAGAGGCTAAAAACCACCACCAAATGGAAGAAATTAACTACTTGATGATCATGAGCACGAAGCCCCCAGACCTACTGGTGCCTAAAGATTAATCATGTTAACTATCCTGTTACCGTCAACCAATCAGAGAACTGTGCATGAGTTGATCACATACCCTGAGACCCTCCCCCGCTTTCCTCACTTTGCCTTTAAAAATGCTTTGCTGAAACCCTTCGGGGATTTCGGGGTGTTTGGGGACATGAGCCACCTTTCTCCATTCATGGCTCTGCAGTAAACCTTTCTCTGCTCCAAGCTCCCACATTGCAATATTGTTTGGCCTCACTGTGTGTCAGGCACATGATGAATTTGCATTTGGTAGAAAGTCCTTAGGTTTATTAGTCATGGAGGACATGCTTTTAAAAACACATGTCTGTACTTACAGATATAGAGAACAGACCTATGGTTGCCAAGGGGGAGGGGGTGTTGGGGAGGGATGGTTTGGGAGTTTGGGATTAGCAGACGCAAGCTATTATATAGAGAATGGATAGACAACAAGGTCTTACTGTATAGCACAGGGAACTATATTCAATATCCTGTGATAAACCATAATGGAAAAGAATATGAAAAAGAATGTATATATATGTATAACTGAATCACTTTGCTATACAGCAGAAATCCACACAGCATTATAAACCAACTATACTTCAATAAAATAAATTTAAAAAACGTGCCTGTATATCTGGAGAAAACTCTAATTCGAGAAGATACATGTACCTCACTGTTCATAGCAGCACTATTTGCAATAGCCAAGCCATGGAAGCAAGCTAAATGTCCATCGACAGATGAACGGATAAAGAAGATGCAATACATATATACAGTGGAATACTACTCAGCCATAAAAAAGAATGAAATAATGCCATTTGCAGCAACATGGATGGACCTAGTGATTATCATACTGAGTGAAGTAAGTCAGACAGAGAAAGACAAATATCATATGTTATCACTTATATGTGGAATCTAACAAAATGATACAAGTGAACTTATTTCCAAAACAGAAACAGATTCACAGACATAGAAAACAAACTTATGGTTACCAAAGGGGAAAGAGGGGGGACAGATAAATTAGGAGTTTGGGATTAAAAGATTCACACTACTATATATAAAATAGATAGACAAGAACCTACTGTATAGGACAGGGAACTATAGTCAATATCTTGTAATAACCTATAATGGAAAAGACTCTGAAAAAGAATATATATATGTATATGTATATATATATATATATGTATACACACATGTATATGCACATATGTATATATGCATATATATACATATGTATATATGTATATATGTATAAATCCAAATCACTTTTCTGTACACCAGAAACTAACACAACATTGTAAAACAGCTATACTTCAATAAAACACCAACAAAAAATGCCTAGTGAAACAATCTTCACCCTCCATCTCATTGAGTGACATTCAGAATACATTAGCCTCAAATTAGGTATTTTGAGTATGTTCCATAACCTGCCCATTCCTCCCCCTTCACCCCACCTCAAGTCATCCATTTCTTGTTGGGATAAATGAAGCTATTGTTTGGTTATTATTATTTTTAACCTTTGTCTTTTGAAATAATTTTAACTACAAGAAATTGCAAAAATAATACAGCAAGTTCCTGTGTATCCTTTACCCAGCTTCCCCCCAAAGACAGCATCTGACACACGCATCCTCACTGGTCATTATTTCACATCATGATTAACCTCATTCTCACCCCTTAACCCCAATCGGTCTTGGAATCTGAAAGAGCCTAATATCAAACAGCAGCATGTTTGCAACGAAAGAGTGGGCATCTGAGACAAAAACTTGTTTCCTGGTTCCTAATCCAGAGCTTGTGTGTCTTTATGTGATCTGGCTTTACAAGGAGGTTAAAAAAAATCCCCAAACGAAAACTGACGGTTTATTTATTTAAAGTAGATGCAGTAAATAACTCAGGAATACATGCATTTGCTTATTAGTCTCCCTCGCAGTGGAGATGGATGCGTAAATCAATTTATCTCTCTGCCTACACACCTTTCTCCACCATGTAAGGAAAATGAGGTAAGTTGGGGAAGGCAGTGAGGTGTGACAGAAAGACGACATGACTGAGACTTGGGAAGCAGAAGATTTAGCCCTAGTTCTGCCAATGGGGTGAACTTGGTAAGTCGTTCTCTGAGCTCTCATATCCTCGTTTGTAAAATGAGGAAGGAGGCCTGGGTGGAGGTGCCATCAGAGGCTCAAGTTGTACGTCTGTGGGAATGGGCATGGCATGTTGGGTCCCCTAAGCATATGACTTGAAGAAGGGGGTTAGCTTGCTGCTTAAGGAGGAGCTGTGGGAGCCATGCCATGGGAGGAGGGTGCAGAGAGAGAAGATGAAGCCAAGTGAAAGCCTTGGCCAACTGCATGGAGACCTCTAGAACTGGAATGCCCTTTGGCACAGTGTCGGTGAAAGGGCTGGGTGTAAATACTCTCCATCCACCAGTGTGGGCTGTCCCAGGACAGGCTGGTGCTCTGCAGCTTGAGGCACTTCTTTCCATTGACACTCCTAACAGCTGGGTGATAAGGTCTTCATTGAAGAGGAGGTTCCTTGAACATAAGGAGGTGCATCACCCTGTCCATCTCAATGTGAAAGCATACATTGCTGTTAATTAATAGGATACTAGGAAGAGTAGGATATTAACATACACGGGGATATTAGAAATCATGCAGCTCAACCTTTTCATCGAATAGGGAAGGAAAATGAAGGGTTGTGACTTGCCCAAGTGAATTACAGAAATGCATCTCAGGGAGGGGGAGCTCTGGGGAGCTCCAGTTCCCTATATCTCGGCGTAGAAATAATTCAGGGAGAGGCAAAGTGATAGATAAGAAGTGGTTTATTATAATGGGCCGCTTGTGAGGCTTACAAGCAGGCAGGTGAAAGGGTGCCACGCCCCAAGAACATAGTGGGCTACAGTCTTATAATCAAAGGCAAAGTGGGGAGGGCGAGAAGCCCACCTTCCTCCTCATTCTTGAGTAGACGTCAGACTTCCATCATCAGCTCCTCCTCCATGTCAAGCGGGGGAGTTTTCTCGTCCCTGCATGGTCGAGCTGAGACTGCCTTGGCAAACGGAAATGACCCCAAATTCCATAACATACACCAAAAATGGTAAATCATCTCAGGTTTCAGTATAACATCACCCTTTCTTTATTTTTTTTTATTTTTGTTCTTGCGGTACGCGGGCCTCTAACCGTTGTGGCCTCTCCCGTCGCGGAGCACAGGCTCCCGAGGCGCAGGCTCAGCGGCCATGGCTCACGGGCCCAGCCGCTCCGCGGCA
>NW_006770128.1:846000-849833 GCF_000442215.2 Lipotes vexillifer
GTGGGATCCTCCTGGACCGGGGCACGACCCCGTGTCCCCTGCATCGGCTGGCGGACTCCCAGCCACTGCGCCACCAGGGAAGCCCCTTCCTCATTCTTGAGTAGACGTCAAGCTTCCATTATCAACTCCTCCTCCACGTCTGACAGGGGAGTTTTCTTGCCGCTACGTGGTCAGGCTGGGACTGTCATGGAGGAAATGAATGGAAATGAACAATGGAAATGAGCAAAAAGGCAGTAACATATGCCCAAAGTGGTCAATTATCTCAGGTTTCAGTATAATGTCACCCTTTCCTTATATTTTTGTTTTTAGTGTGCCCAGAGGAGCATGTCCTAGGAATCATTAACTTACTGAGCTCACTGGGCAGGATGTGGGTCTCATTCCACCATCGTTTTATTGTTTGGGGGCATGTCTCATGCTTCTGTTGCGTGGCTTTGTTGCTAAGCAAGTCTGCTGGGCTTTGTGGTTAAGCCAACCTGCTTTCTTGAGTGATCATTAACTTACAGGGGTCTCCCATGCTTGCTTTCTTCACTTACAATCCCCTAGTGGGATTAACTATTTAATTACCTACTTTGTCCCTTTACCCTGTCCCTATCACAAGGTTACACGGTTAGGTCATGGTCGACCAAAGCCTTGTCCTTGCCTTTGTTCTTTCCAGGGCAGGGCAGCTCACGTGCTAGGCATCTGCCCTACTCTCCACATGAGCAAGGAGAGGACCAGGCAGGCCACAAGTTGGCCTCAGCCACAGCCAGTGGGGCCTGGAGCCCACATTGATGCTTTTTTTTTTTTTAACAACTCTTTTCCTCCCAGTGCCCTTGGCCTTTCCAAAAATGTGGCACTCATCCTTCTGGCTTCCTGTGAGCCTGCCCAGGAAAGTTTTTCAAGGCGATCTTTTCTTTGGCACTGGGTTAAAAGGGGGAAAGTTAAAAATACATTAGGTTTTCTCAGGGTATATGCCCAGTAGTGGGATTGCTGGGTCATATGGTAGTTCTATTTTTAGTTTTTTAAGGAACCTTCATACTGTTCTCCATACTGGCTGTATCAATTTACATGCCCACCAACAGTGCAGGAGGGTTCCCTTTTCACCACACCCTTTCCAGCATTTTTGGTTTCTAGATTTCTTGATGATGGCCATTCTGACCAGTGTGAGGTGATACCTCATTGTAGTTTTGATTTGCATTTCTCTAATAATTAGTGATGTTGAGCGTCTTTTCATTGGCCTCTTGGCCATCTGTATATCTTCCTTGGTGAAATGTCTATTTAGGTCTTCTGCCCAGTTTTTAATTGGATTGTTTGTTTTGTTGATATTGAGCTCCATGAGCTGTTTGTATAGCACTATTTACAACAGCCAGGACATGCAACCAACCTAAATGTCCATCGACACATGAATGGATAAAGAAGATGTGGCACATATATACAATGGAATATTACTCAGCCATAAAAAGAAATGAAATTGAGTTATTTGTAGTGAGGTGGGTGGACCCAGAGTCTGTCATACAGAGTGAAGTAAGTCAGAAAGAGAAAAACAAATACCATATGCTAACACATATATATGGAATCTAAAAAAAAAAAAAAAAAAAGGTACTGATGAACCTAGTTGCAGGGCAGGAATAAAGAGGAAGACATAGAGAATGGACCTGATGACATGGGGTGGGAGGGGGAAGCTGAGGCGAAGTGAGAGTAGCATGGACATATGTACGCTACTGAATATAAAATAGTTAGCTGGTGGGAAGCAGCCGCATAGCACAGCGAGATCAGCTCAGTGCTTTGTGATCACCTAGAGGGGTGGGATAGGGAGGGTAGGAGGGAGACGCAAGAGGGAGGAGATATGGGGACATATGTATGCATATGGCTGATTCACTTTAGTGTACAACAGAAACTAGCACAGTACTGTAAAGCAATTATACTCTAATAAAGATCTATTTTTAAAAAATGCATTAGGATTAGGCCCAGTGGTCATGGCGCCTCGGTGCCTTCAGCCACATGGGAAATTCATCGATTCATCATCCAAAGCTGGATGGACAGACCACAGAGCCAAGCCTGAGAGGATCAGGAACTGGCATTTTTCTCTTGATTTGCACAATTCATCCATAAGGGTTGCTGGGGCCCAGCTTGGTGAGGCCCACGTGACTAGATAATGAACTCTTGGGCCCGTGCTGAGAGCTTGCTTGGGTGCCTGGCAGCACTTGGTGGGGTGGGGGGAATCAGGGAGGAAAGAGGGTCAGAAATGATTACATTTTGTAAGAGACGTGTCTTATCTTGTTCCATTCACAGAGGAAAAGAAAACATCAGTTCCAATGCCAAACCTACGTCTCCAGGTAATGCATCTCTGTACAGCTGCTCCCTGCAAAGCTCTCTTGCATTAGGTTGCCTGGGCTTCAGACTAATTCACACGCTGCATTCCTCGAAAATTTAATAAGGGCCCTACGTGTCTTTTGTAATTCGTGTTGCTGTGCCTTATCTCCACATAATGTATTAATATGGAAATTAATTTCATGCTTATCAGATTAGCAGAGTGAATCGTCAAGGTGTGGGTTTCTTTTGGCTTTGTTGAAAGCTTTCCCCGCCCCCCTCTCTCACAGCTGAATACTTAATATTATCTAAACAGGAGGAAATTAGCTTGCTACAAATACAGAGAAACTAGTTTAGAGCTGAACTGATTCCTTAGCTTTTCAAGCCTGGATCCAAGGTGGCTTTCCCTGCTCAGTCTGTTTTCCCATCACTCCTACCTGTGTCCCCCCTGGGTATCTTTCTAGAAGATTCCTAAATACTTTCCCAAGTCTCTGTCCCTTAGTATACGCTGGTCCCTTTGCCCGGGCCACCGTTCCTTGCCTTTTTTACAGGAGAAACATCTTCACCTTTTAAGACCATTAAAATGCCACTTCCTCCAACGGACTGGGGTTGGGGTCCTTCCATGCTGAAGGTGTCATCAGTGGCTGGGGATGGGGAATACACTCCTGCAGGTGGGCTTATCAGAAATCCCTGGGGAGCTTTGATTCGCATTCATTGTGACGCTTTCTCCATGGAGAGACTTCCTGTAAGGGAGACCGGTTCTCGCTCCTGGGGGGCTGCTTTCAGAGTGTTTGCTTTTATTGGGCCCCTCCTGGATAGATTGTCAGCAATGCCCGTGTAGGAACCTGGGCTGCCGTTGCTGGTTTCCAGCGCTCAGCGGGTCCAGCAAGGGGGCAGCTAGTAAGGAGTCTTTCTCAATGAATACACGAATGAAAGAGGGAAGGCGTCAAGTAGGAACAGGAAGTAAATATGTTTCCAAGAGAAAACAGCTGCAAAAATTATTTTTCTTCTGATTTGCAAGATTACAGCATTTTTTTTAAAGTACCCTTCTCTTTAATAGAGAAAAAGTTTAAAAAGCAAAACAAAACAAAACAGGTAAAAGATTCCTCAGATCAGAAGCCAGAAAGAATTTTCACAGTTCTGAAACCTGAGAACAGCAAATTCACTCCCCTTGGGCCCAAAAGACACAGATACGTGTAGCGCAAGCATTCACCTCTCCCTGTAAACCCTTCGTCTGGAATATTTGGGAGGAGGAAGCTTGTCTTGATTTTGCTCCCCTGAGCTGTTCCTCTGTGAAGTCGGAGACCCTCCTTCCCACCCCAGCACAGCCACCGACCTCTTCCCTGACCACATGCCGCCTTCAGTAGCCCCTGGACCCCTACAACCCTACCCCCATCAGTACTACTGCCCTGGGAGTGAGGTCATGAGCATGGGCAGAGCATCCTTCCTTCCTGTTACCCCATGCTGTGCTTCTAATAACCACCTCTCCACAGGCTGTGTGGGAGGGTCTGATTTCACTGAAGGGTGGGGAGAGGTAGGGAAAG
>NW_006770128.1:850440-863359 GCF_000442215.2 Lipotes vexillifer
TAGGGAAAGGGGGTGCAGACACAGGAGGGAACCATTAAAAAAATGGAACTTTATATTACTACCTATGGTGACCAAGAGAAAAGCACAGTTAGCCTTTCATAGACACGCCATGCCCCAGTCCCTAGCCTCTTCCCTCCCCTCGGGTCGGCCTCCTTGAAAGAGAATCAGGGGCCACCATGTACATTTACTTACAGCGTGGTAGAAACAGCTGGAGTTGTGCAATGCAGCAGCCCTGGGGAGAAGCCCTTTCAAACCTTCACATCCTCAGGAAAGAGACCCCAGAGGGCTGGTCTTGTCTAATTTCACTTCCCTCCATTCTCCCCACCCAACCCCTCCTCCCCTCTGGAGACAGCCATCCCCAGCACTAGACATGGCAGGACAGTCCTCAGTGGGCCTTGGCAGTTGCATTGGTCTCTTTTGAGCTCTTCCTGCTAATATGAGATTTATTCACACCACATATTTTTTTGGTTGTCCTGGGGATAATGACTGACACAATTCCCAAAGTCATATATAGACACACCTCAGAGATATTACAGGTTCAGTCCCAGACCACTGCAATAAAGTAAATATCGCAATGAAGTGAGTCACGCAAAGTTTTTGGTTTCCCAGTTCATGTTAAAAGTTATGTTTAGACCATACTGTAGTCTGTTAAGTGTGCAATAGCGTTATGTCTAAATATATATATATATATACACACCTTTAATTTAAAAAACTATTGCTAAAAAATGCTAACCCTCATCTGGACAAAGCAGGTTGCCATAAACCTTCAACTTGTAAAAAAATACAATAAAGCAAAGTGCAATTAAAATGTGGTATGCCTATACTAAATCTCTCGGATAGTACAATCTCTCTAGTCCTCATTAATAAAGTAAAATGTCTCCCTAAATAGAAAAATTATCCGTGCACCACCCAGGGTGCACCAATTCGTGCACCAGTGGGGCATATTATTTTCTAGAATCATGCATGATGATGTCAGAACACCGTCCCCATCGCTGATCTTTCAAGGCTTGCCTGGGCCTCTGTGAAGGAACACTTTCCTGTTAGTGGCAAGATAAAGAAAATATTACTTCACTGGGGGCAGTACATTCACTCTCTGGTTTCACGTGTGGTTCTAGTTCCCACGAGAGTCCCCAAGCACCATGTAGGCACAGCCTTGCTGCCCCTTCTTGGCTTTGGAGGCAGGAAGGCAGTCACTGGAAGCCCGTCCTGGGAGGAATGAAGGTGCTGCCTTCCGGGAGCTCCCCCAGCACTGGGAAGGCCAAGCCTTGCTCCAGAGAGGAGCACAAAACCCTAAGAAGCCCAGAGCAGCTAACACTGCCCAGCACACACCCGAGGATGCTGAGGGCTGTGGGCCAGGGATCCTCACTCAGAGGAAACAGCTTACCTTCCGTAAGGCAATGTGGGGGACATTATCAGAGGGCCAGAGCATCATTTTCCATTTACATGTACCACCTTGGGTCTCTTCATTTTCCTTCCCCAGTATTACCTTCGGGGGACTCTGTGGCACTTGTCACCATGGGGAGGGAGGAAGCATGGGTCACATACGATGGACCACTGACACTTGTTCATTCTGAGTAACGTATTCAATTCAAGGGACACAATGAATTTACTCTGAGCTGGGACTGCTGGGCTAGGTGTGTGTTGCTTAGAGTAAAAAGGGGAATGACACATGTTCTGAGCCCTAAAATAATTTCAGTCCAGTAGAATGGTGTTTCTCAAACTTTTGGGGCCCTGAGTCACAGTAAGAAATATCTTTAAAATTTTTATATTTAATTGTGGTAAAAGACACGTAACATAAAATTAACCGTCTTCACGATTTTTAAGTGTGGAGCTCAGTTACGTTAAGCACATTCACATTGCTGTGCAACAGATCGTCAGAACTCTTTTTGTCTGGCAAAGCTGACACTCTCTACCCATTAAACAACAACTCCCCATAAGAAGTATCTTTTATGTTGAACCCAACATGTTCATGTGTGTACATACATGCACCCACCACTGATACAAAAATGTCACGGGACAATGCTTGCTCTTTCTACATGAGACTGATATTCTATGATACTCCTATTCTATTCTATTCCATTCCATTCTATTTAGTATTCTTATTTTTTTATTTTTAATTTTTTGCGGTACACGGACCTCTCACTGTTGTGGCCTGTCCCGTTGCGGAGCACAGGCTCCGGACGTGCAGGCTCGGCGGCCATGGCTCATGGGCCCAGCCGCTCTGCGGCATGTGGGATCCTCCTGGATCGAGGCATGAACCCCTGTCCCCTGCATCGGCAGGCGGACTCTCAACCACTGTGCCACCAGGGAAGCCCAGTATTCTTATTTTTTTAAATGCTGATCAAGATCCAACAACTATATCAGTACACTTTAGTTGGTTTTATACCTGTGCTTTGAAACGCTCAAGATCACAAGTAGCCCCGTTACAAGGCAGAGCCAGGTTTAGGGCAGAAGGCAGAGGCAGGAAGAAAGTTCTGGCAGATTCACAAGAGGGAGGGAGTCTATTTAGTCAGGAAGATCACCAAGTGGAGGCAGAGGTCTCCCTAAGAAGAATCGATATAGAAACCATATAGTCCAGGGCTTAGGTCTGAATGACTGGGCTACTAACTGTAACCGCAGATCAGATGAAAATATGCACATAAAGGGCTTAAGTGCATCCTTCAATTAATGCCAGTGATTATTATTGCTGCTTTTACTATTTACTAGCCCACAGATGATAGTCTGTTAAATCCAGTTCTTCAGGTACAGGGAAGTCTTTTTAAATCTAGCCGGGCTGGGAGAACCACCCTGTAGAAGGCAGCAGAAGTCCTGAGTTCTTTTGGAGCAACAATGGAGATGGCGCTCTGCTCCCGTGGCTGCCCAAGGCTGCAGAGAGCATGGCCTGGATAAACATTTAACCTTGACTCAAGAGCTGACCTGACGACTTCCTGTCTCTAAGCCTTAGTCTATCATTTGTAGAAACTTCAGGCTACAAATTGTTTAGCTGCATTTTCCAGTGGCAAACCTAGGAAGCCCTGCCAAGCTCCATCAAGGGTGGCATCGACCTCCTGACCCAGCGTGTAGATCACTGAGCTGGCCATCTTCATCCCGTACGTTCAGCTACATGACAGCCAACTGAAGACCAGGCAGGAAAGCTCTTACTCCTTACTTGAAAGACCACCTCTCAGGCCCTCACTCAGAGCCTGCTAATTCTTGTATTAGTATATATTCTGATCAGTCCAAATAGCTGACTTTCTGTCTGCAAGCAGATTAGAAGCAGCAAAGCAGAAGGGAGTAGGATGTGTGATGTTTAATTTGATGTGTTGACTTGACTAGGCCAAGGGATGGTCAGATTGAACATTACTTCTGGGTGTGTCTGTGAAGGTGTTTCCACAGGAGATTAATATTTGAATCCATGGACTCAGGGAAATAGATTGCCCTCCCCCATGTGAGGGCCTGCCTGGAGCAAAAGGTGGAGGAAGGAGGGATTGGCCCCCTTTTGCTTCCTGCCTGCTTGACTGAGCAAGGATATCCATCTGCCCTTGGACTGGGAATTACACCATTGGCTCCTCTGTTTCTCAGACCTTTGGACTCAGATTGGAATTACACCCTGGCTTTCCTGGCTCTCTAGGTTACAAACAGCAGATCGTGGGAATTCTCAGCCTCCATACACTTGTGAGCCAATCCCTCCTAATAAATCTCTTCATATATATATATATATATACATACATACATACATACATATATATATATATCTCCCATTGGTTCTATTTCTCTGGAGAAGCTTGGCTAATACAAGGTGTGTGCATGAGGGGAGATTGCTAAAGACAGCAAGGCCTAAAAAGAAATGATAGAAATGAACTTACAGACCCACAGACATAGAGAATGAACTTACGGTTACCAGGGTGGAAGGGTGGGATGGCGGGGACGGATAACTGGGGAGTTGGGGACTGACATGTACACACTGCCATATTTAAAATGGGTAACCAACAAGGACCTACTGTACAGCACAGGGAACTCTGCTCAATATTATGTAACAACCTAAATGGGAAAATAATTTGAAAAAGAATAGGTACATGTACATGTATAACTGAATCACTTCTCTGTACACCTGAAACTATCACAACATTGTTAATCAATTATACTCCAATGTAAAATAAAAAGGTAAAAAAAAAAATAAAGACAGCAAAGGAAGAAGAAACTGAGACGTTATACATAATAAATGAATATGCACAGAGAACTCCACACCTGGGGCCAGAGGGGGGTATAACCACTCGACACCGCTTTGAAGCCCACTGGACCCCGTGCAGGGCAACCCATGGGCAGAAGGAGATCCTGAGTTCTCCAGGCAAGCTTAACTGCTGGAAGGCAGTGGCAGGCCTAAGTGGAAAGAAAAGGAGAAAATGACCCCAAAGACCAGGGGTCAGGCCCAATCCCACCATTTAACAGCCATGTGACCTTTAGCAAGTCACTGTCCCTCTCAGAATCCCAGTTTCACATTCCTGTAGCAGAGCCCAGTGTTCTTGTGAAGACAAGATGATACAGATAGAAAGTCCTCTGTGAGTTTAAAAGCACAAAGTAAATGTTTGAGTTTAATTATTCAGCTCCATGTTTAAGAAGAACTGTGTGTGGTAAGATTTGAAAAGAGTTCTGGAATGGAAAGGGATGACTTTCAGTTTTTTGAAGATTTCACTTAAGTAAATGTATGTGTGTGTGTGATCTATATTTCTCTATCTATCTATCTATCTATCTATCTATCTATCTATCCCTCTATAGAGAGAGGAATGGAAAGTTTCACTGATGGTAAAAGCAGGGGTTCTGGAGTCTCTTATGTATAAGGTGTATGTTCATTCATTCATTGATTCACTGAGTATCTACCATGAAGCAGGCCCTAGACTGGGTGCAGGGGATACAATGGTAAGAAGAGACCAATATGGTCATGTTCCTTTTAGTCTAGTGGGAGGATTAATAAAATAATCCCATGAATGGATGTACTGTTACAAACTGCAGTAGTTACTCTGAAGTAGGGTCTGGTGGTGCCAGTTTGCCTGGTTTTGAGCCCAGATTTCTGGCTGGGTGACATTGGGTGTGTTACTTAACTCCTCCAGACTTCAGTTTCCTCAACTGTTAAATGGGGTATAATAATGGCACCTCTTAGGGTTGTTGTGGTGATTAAATGAGATAATACACCTAGAGTAGGGTTTCCGAACCTCAGCACCACAGACATTTTGGGCTGGATAATTCTTTGTTGTGGGGCACTGTTCTGTACATTTCAGGAGTTTGCATCCCTGGCCTCTACCTGCCACATGCCACAAGCATCCTTCCCCCACACTGTGACAACCAGCTATGTCTCCAGACACTGCCAGACGTGGCCAGATTCAGAAGTGCTGATCTAGAGCACTTAGAGCAGTACCTGGCACGTGTTGAATACTCCGTGTATGCTGGTTTTTACCATTCTCATGAAGGAAGGGTACACGGAAAGACCTAGGATACAAATCCTGATACTGTCACTGTCATGGGATCCAATTTGGGGAAGTTTAATGATATATGCATACCTTGGTTTCTCCATCTCAGAAAAATGTTGATTATTACACATAGCTTACTTAATT
This sequence comes from Lipotes vexillifer, assembly GCF_000442215.2. Lineage (NCBI taxonomy): Eukaryota > Metazoa > Chordata > Mammalia > Artiodactyla > Lipotidae > Lipotes > Lipotes vexillifer. Next base: position 856,029 of record NW_006770128.1, read on the forward strand.
GATCTTAAATAAAATATATACATACTGTATATAAAATAGGTAACTAACAAGGACCTACTGTGTAGCACAGGGAACAATACTCAATGTCTTGTAATAACCTAAAATGGAAAAGAATCTATAAAATAATATATATATGAATAAATATATATATACACACACATATATATAGAACTGAATCACTTTGTGGTACACTTTTAGTGGACCTTAAATAAAATAATATATTAAATATCAATTTAGCTCCACATAAGGGTATCTTAAATAATGTTTGTATCTTTAAGGCAAAGGTTGACAAACAATAGCCCTTCGGCCAAATCTGGCCTGCTGTTGGTTTTTGTGTAGCGCACAAACCAAAATGGCTTAATTTTTTTTTTTATTGAGTTGAAATTCACGTACCATAAAATGAACCATTAACCATTTTAAAGTGTACTATTCAGTGACAATGGCTTTTAGGCTTTTTAATGTTGAAAAAAATCAAAAGAAGAATACATTTCCCTGACTCGTGAAAATTATATGAAATGCAAATTTCAGTTTCCACAAATAGTTTTTTTGGAACCCAGCCCCGCTCATGCTATGGCTGCTCTCTCACTGCAACAGCAGGGTTAAGTAGTTGTGATGGAGAATGGTATGGCCCAGAAAGCCTAACATATTTCCTATCTGGCCCTTCATAGAAAAAGTTTGCTGACCTCTGCTTTAAGGTATTATTAAGGTGGGAGAGTTAAAGCACTTACTTTTGGGAAATATGTGCTTCCTTCTTTTTTGCTCTGCTTGCTGATTTCAGTGAATGACAGAGCATACTCTGAAATAGGAGGCGCTGGTATTTTTCCCCATCAATTTGTCATAGTAGGCAGGATCTGTCACCTTGTGGCCCCAGAGGCCAGCGAAGAGGTTGGTACCATGAGGACCAAGGGCAGGCCTCCTGCTGTCTGATTTTCAGTTCCTGCTCTTGACTTTCCTTTGCCATCTGGGGCCAATGCAGCTGTCTCTGACTCAAATGGCTTCAGTTTGGAACGCTTAGTCATTTCAACTTCTGGTCATAAACCTAGGCTGCCCTTGTCTTTCTATTCTCTGGGTCACCTACTTCTACCTATGGTATCTTTTCTATAAGACCCCGTAAAACATTTGACCGCCCTGTTTTCATTCCCGGTCTAAATCAATTGACCATGAAACACTGCTTGGTCCAAGGTTGAAAAAGAGATTCCCATTACTGATCAGTTCATGCTAAACCATTAGACTGCCTGGTCTAGGAAGTTTGTTAGAAAACATATATAAGAGGGAGAACTAGAAATTATGCTTTCCTTTTGAAGGCCATAGTGTAGGAAGAACCTAAGGAATATTTATCTTGAGCAGATACAGGTAAGATGGAAGCAGAAAGAGAATCCTGTATGAGAAGCAAAATTCTTGAGTGTCTCCCACACAAATAGTCTGGACAGTGTGCAAAACATGAATTGAGAGGCAAAGAGAAGGCTTCTCAGGTACCTGAAAAAGCCTTCCCGTGTGTTTATTCCCAAAGCCCCACCAGAGTCTGGGATTCTTTCCTGGCTTCTGCAACTTGATTAGAGCTGAAGACCTTCTGGCCATTATTCCCCAAGACCCTTAGGGGATAATATCTAGACAAAAGGAATCTAAAATACTGGGCTTTTCACCCTAGGAAGCCTTATTTTTCACAGTGAATGAGTAAGCGTCCTTCCTGGGTGTATATTACACAGATGTAGAGGCTTCCACTGAATACATGTTATTCTGACATTGATAAATCTGTAGATCAACTTATACACCAAGAATCCCTTTGTCAAAATCCATCTATTGTCTTCTCCTACAAGACGCTGTGTCTCCCAGACTGGGTCTGAAATTGTAGCCATGGTCAAAACATCAGAGAGGAACTGGGAAGACCCACAACAAAGCTTGAAAGCTTTTTGATGTAGCAGATCTTACTTAGGAGGAAGTCAAAACGTTTCTGGCAGTAGCTTTGAGCCTCCACAAGGGTGAATGTTGATTCCTCCTGGGGCTGACCAGCCACATGTTTGTCTCCCAATCTGAAGAACTTTTAGACTCCTTTAAAATTCCTTAGCTCTGTGATAGGTTAACTTGGAATGAAAAGAATTAATGTATGACACAAGAAAAGTATGCCCATTAGTTTTATATTAGAGATAATTATCTAAAAATTAACGGAATAAAAAACAGAAGTCAGACAAATGCCCTCAAGGTTCTTATAATCACGTCTGGAAAGTCTTCTTTTCAACCAGGGGAAAAAAAGCCAGTGAGGGGGGCTTCCCTGGTGGCGCAGTGGTTGAGAGTCCGCCCACCGATGCGGGGGACACGGGATCGTGCCCCGGTCCGGGAGGATCCCACACGCCGCGGAGCGGCTGGGCCCGTGAGCCATGGCCGCTGAGCCTGCGCGTCCGGAGCCTGTGCTCCACAACGGGAGAGGCCACAACAGTGAGGCCCGCCTACCGAAAAAAAAAAAAAAAGCCAGTGTGAGTGTGAATGGAAGTTGGATAATCTAATCTATATGACACTAAAAACCGTAATTCTTTCAGCCTGTATTTTGGGGGCTGTCATATGGATTTTGCACTTTTCCTTTAACCTACTGATGCAAAATGGAAAAGTGGGACTTTTTAACATCCTGGAGAAGGGTTGCCCAGGACATGGGACTTTCAGCGCTAACAGCAGGACAGGTCTAGGTAAACCAGTTCGGTCACCCTATCTGCCCTCCAAGACTCTACACCACCTTTACCACCACTATCTTCTAGATTGTGTTCTGGGTGCTGGAACCCCAGAATTCCTTGCACAGATGGTCCCAAGACTGTTTCCGGAACCTGCACAGCCTCTCTCCTGGGTTCGCTCTTGACTGTGCCATTGGTATTCATTTGCCTAGGCCCACAGTGAATGTGTAGGGAGAAGGGGTATACTCTTTGCAAGTATAAGGATAGAGCTTAGCCAGTAGGCTGGGGTGTCCACATGCATGGTGGAACAGTCCCTGGAAATATGCAACAGAGCAGGGCTGAGAAGAGTAATGCTAGACCTGAGACTGACTCTCTCCATGTCTCCATCTTTAATATGGAACTCTGAATAGTCTGAGAATTTTAACTTGAATATGGGCTTCCAAGTTATTAGGAAAGTATCTTTTTCTAGGTAGGATGATGGAACATCTTTTCTTTAATAATTTGCTAGCTTGATTTATAACTTTTAAACATGGGTAGAAATGGTTATGTGAACGTCCATTTGTACTTTTACCCCAGGCCCTGGCAAGCATTACGGATGGCATTTGCTTATCTTAGTCTTATGCTTGAACAGAAATTCTGCAGGCAATTTTCTGTGGTAGAGAATTTTGAAGGTCCTTGGAGGGGTGTTCTCCAAATTTTCGTCTATGGACAGACAGTTAGGTATCTGAAGAAATCAAAAAAGCAGCTCTCAGTGAGAAGCTAAGACTGACTAATGAACTCATCTGAGCAGCCATCCATGGGCACAATAAGATTCAAAACCTAAAGAAAGGGAGGAAGCTAATTTTAAGTTCCTCCAAGTTAAGTTTACAAAAGCAATGGATCATAAACTCATTCCTTAAAGATAACCCCTCCCTAAATCCTATCTAACAAATTGCTACTATATAAAACTCCAGGACTTTGGAAAAACCAATGTCTTAGAAAACCTCTGAGATTCTCACATTCCCCTTATATTTAAACAGGACTTAGGGTGTCCTGTCAGCCTGCCTCAATCACTCCTAACAACACTTTCCCCTCTTCCACCTACAAATCCCACATCCCATCACAGACATATTCAGTTTTCTTCACATGGGCTACTTATTCAACGTTGTCATTTGTTTGTTCTGTCCACTGTCTGGTTGAATGATAAGAGCGATCAGCCATCATCTTAGTAAATGACTTCAAATCACCCCATAACCCTTCATGAAGGAACATACCTTCCTCCTTGACCTGTGTGTGTACTGAATTGAGATTTACTTTGTAAATTAAGTACAGCAATGTACTGTAATTTGCACCAGATCTTCCTATCTGGACAATCCTGAGTGGAAAACACAATGACTAAGTCACAAGCACTGTATCATTTGGGACTGACCCTTGCAGAAGTCCCATCTGTCTGTGGGCAGTGTCCCTAATGAGATGGGGAATCAGCTTAGAGTACCTTCTGCTAAAACCAAAGTCAAATTGCCTATGTGGCCACTTTGATGCCCTAAAATCTGTGTTTAAAATAAGCAGAAGCTTTGAGGGCTTCATTAATAACCTCCTTAAACAGGGTGTCTTACTTCTAATCTAGAGTCCATTAGATACCTAGTGAAGAAGGAGGTCAGGGAATTTTAACTCTGTTGACAGACAAGTCTATTGCTTTGTTGAGAACCTTTGCCACCTTAATGTGTATGCCAGCCCTGTTCATCCCATAGTTCCCAATTCTAATACCATCCTCTCCAGGATCCCAACTCAGGTCTCTACTGTTTTACCTGGCCAATGCATTATTTTTCCTCTCCAGTATATTGCTATTCTTAACCTCTTACCTTTTCTACCATGACTAATAGCTCACATCAATTACATCGATGAGATTAGTCAGGGAATTGCTTGAGCTGTTGCAGCCACTGAAGCTGCTTCTCTCAAAGACCATCTATTTCCTCTTGCCACTTACCAACCATAAAACAACTATGTGACTTAAAGAATGAGGCCCCTGATTAGAAAAATGCCATCAGGAAAACAGCAGCTTGCCTCCTTCACCCCTTTTACAACCTGACTGTATGGGATGACCATACAGTCATCCCATAACTCCTAAGTCCCCTCTACCAGTCAATATATCAGTTGGAGGGGACACCCAGGAAAGTCGAGGGAACAGAACAAATCAGAACTGTCTTGTGCACCTGGACTATTCACCAGAGCAGCTTGTCATTGTGTGTGCTCTCTGCTTATAGTGCAGGGTAGTTGATCCAGGAACCATCCAGGACTTGACTGGGAACTGGAGGCCTTCTATCCACTAGCAAATTAAATGTATCAACAGTCTCCCATCAAGTGGTAATCCCAAGTCCTAGTAACAATATGCTTATTTTCTGGAGGGTCCAAGGATTTTCCCTTGTAGAGTAGTTTCCAGACTTTGGTATGCATGAGGACCACTTGGAGGGCTTGTTAGAACACTAACAACAATGGTTTCATTACGCTAACAATGAACTATCAGAAAGAGAAATTAAGGAAATAATCCCAATTATCACCACATCAAAAAGAATTAAATACCTAGGAATAAACCTACTTAAGGAGGCAAAATATTTGTACTCAGAAAACTAAAAGATACTGATGAAAGAAGCTGAAGATGACACAAAGAGATGGAAAGATATACTGTGTTCTTGGACTGGAAGAATCAACATTGTTAAAATGACCATATTACCCAAGGCAATCTACAGTTTCAGTGCAATCCCTATCAAAATACCAATGGCAATTTTCACAGAACTAATTTCAAAATTTGTATGGAAACACAAAAGACCCTGAATAGCCAAAAGAGTCTTGAGAAACAAGAACAGAGCTGGAGGAATCAGGCTCCCTGACTTCAGACTATACTGTAAAACTATAATAATCAAAACAGGGTGGTACTTGCACAAAAACAGAAATATAGATCAATGGAACAGGATAGAGAACCTAGAAATAAACCCACACACTTATGGTCAATTAATCTACAACAAAGGAGGCAAGAACATACAATGGAGAAAAGACAGTCCCTTCAATCAGTGGTGCTGGGAAAACTGGACAGCTACACATAAAAGAATGAAATTGGAACATTCTCTAACAACTCAATACTCAAAATGGATTAAAGACCTAAAAATGTAAGACCAGATACTATGAAACTCCTAGGGGAAAACATAGGCAGAATACTCTTTGACATAAATCACAGCAATATTTTTTTGAATCTGTCTCCTAAAGTAAAGGAAATAAAAGCAAAAATAAACAAATGGGACTTAATTAAATGTAAAAGCTTTTGCACAGCAAAGGAAACCATAGACAAAACAAAAAGACAGCCTACTGAATGGGAGAAGATATTTGCAAATGATATGACTGTTAAGGGATTAATATCCACCATATATAAACAGCTCATACAACACAACATCAAAAAAACAAACAACCTGATTAAAAAATGGGCAGAAGAACTGAGTAGGCATTTTTTCCAAAGAGGAAATGCAGATGGCCAAAATATGCTCAACATTGCTAATCATCATGGAAATGCAAATCAAAACCACAGGGCTTCCCTGGTGGCGCAGTGCTTGAGAGTCCGCCTGCCGATGCAGGAGACACGGGTTCGTGCCCCGTTTCGGGAAGATCCCACATGCCGCGGAGCGGCTGGGCCCGTGAGCCATGGCCACTGAGCCTGCGCGTCTGGAGCCTGTGCTCCGCAAATGGGAGAGGCCACAACAGTGAGAGGCCCGCATAACGCAAGGAAAAAAAAAAAAAATCAAAACCACAATGAGATATCACCTCACACCTGTGAGGAATGGATATTACAAAAAAGAACACAAATAACAAACGTTGGTGAGGATGTGGAGAAAAGGGAACCCTTGTACAGTGTTGGTGGGAATGTAAATTGGTGCAGCTGAGACAGGCTGGGACTTGGGACCTGGGACCTGGAACCCGGAACCCTTTGCTGCAGTGCTTGCACCTGGACAAACATCTCCTCAAGCAACAGAATACAAAGAAACTATAAGCAACTAAAAATAACTGTGTGCATGGGCAGTTGGGGTAAGTTCTGGACAACAATATACAAAAAGACCAAAAAAAAGCCCAACTGCCACTTCTGAAGATCTGGGAGCAAAAACAGGGTGTCAGGAGCAAAAACAGGGTACTCTGCATACCCCCTGCACTCAACACCACCAAAACGGTGGACAAACCCCCTAAGCCACCCCTCTGGCCTGACCCGTGGTTCCACCCCTACCCTCACCCCACATAAGGAACCAGTTCACCCGCCCTCAGGGAGTGAGCAAGGGAACCTGTTACTTGTTTTCACTCCCTCCTGTGGCTGCAGGAGCCCCAATAAATCCTTGTTTGACCTCTTATCAATTTTTATTGATTAAGGGAAGGCCAAGAACCCTGGGCAGTATCACAGCCACTGAGGAAAACAGTATGGAGGTTTCTCAAAAAACTAAAAATAGAACTGCCATATGACCCAGCAATTCCACTCCTGGGTATATATCCAAAAAAACCCCAAAACACTTATTCAGAAAGATACATGCACCCCAATGTTCCTAGCAGCATTATTTACAATTGCCAAGACACAGAAGCAGCCTAAGTGCCCATCAACAGATGAATGGATAAAGAAGGTGTGGTATATATATATATATATATATATATATATATATATAT
>NW_006770128.1:863383-873050 GCF_000442215.2 Lipotes vexillifer
TATATATATATATATATATATATATATATACAATGGAATATTACTCAGCCATAAAAAAGAATGAAATTTTGCCATTTGCAGCAACATTGATAGTCTTGGAGGGCATAATGCTAAGTGAAATAAATCAGACAGAGGAAGACAAATACTACAGAATGTCACTTATATGTGGGATCTAAAAAATGCAACAAACTGGTGAATATACAAAAAAGAAGCAGACTCACAGATATAGAGAACAAACTAGTGTTACTAGTGGGGAGAGGGAAAGGCGGGAGGGACAGTATAGGGGTAGGGTGGTAAGAGGTACAAACTATTAGGCATAAAAAAAAACTGCAAGGATATATTGTACAACACAGAGAATATAGCCAGTATTTTATAACTATAAATGGAGTATAACCTTTAAAAATTGTGACTCACTATATTGTACACCTGTAACATATAATATTGTACAGCACTATACTTCAATTAAAAAAATGCAGGTTTCTGGGCCCCACTTCCAGTTCCTCATTCAATAGTTCTGTGGTGGTGCCTAAGAATCTGCATTTCCAATGAGTTCCCAGGTGATGCTGGTGTTATCAATCTTGTGACCACATTTTGAGAACCACTATCCTAAAGGAAAGCAGACATATGACTTTGCCAAAACCTTGCTCCAAAAACACATTCCTCAATATAGACTCAGATTGTTTCCAGTTTTATGGGATAAATTTTCCAACTTTTATGTAAAGCCCCAAACATTAAATTCTAACCACAGAACCCATAAGCTTGAAAAGCTTTGACAAGGTAGATTATGACATTAAGCAAGAATTAAGTTGACTTTTCAGTGAAGACCTTAAATGGCCTGGGACCTCCCCAATTGTCATAATGAACATGTATGTTCATTGTATGTTCATATGAACATGTATGTTCATGTCCAGAGAGCTCAGCCCATGTGAAACTGTAAGGGGACGGCCCAGGCTGGTTCCAACTTACATTCCAGCTGTTTTCCTCTAGAACAGCGGTTGGCAAACTATGACCCACAGGCCAAATCAGGCCTGCCATCTGTTTTTGTATGGCCTACAAGCTAAGAATGGTTTTTATATTTTTAAATGGTTGAAAGAAAAAAATAAGGACGACTGTTTCATTAAGTGTGGAAATTATGCGACTCAAATTTCATTGTCCATAAAGTTTTACTGGAACATGCCATGCCCATTTTATGGTGTGTTGTCTGTGGCAGAGTTGAGAAGTTACAACAGAGACAGTATGACCCACAAAGCCTAAAATTTAGTATCTGGTCCTTTATAGAAAACTTTTGCTGATCCCTAGTCTAGAGGGAAAGGGGTTACCTTGTGGCATCTACTGAGTGAAGACCACGTGAAGCCTGAAAAGAAGTGGTGAAGAACTCTTTGGAGCCACAGGTCATGTGAGTTCAGGACTTGAGACATGCACTGGAAAATGCTAAGTTTCCATATTCCCATTGGATTATTAACCATCTTTACTGTGATCACCACGGCAGTTGCTATGTCTGCTAGAAAGACCTTTCCTCCTGCCATCTGTGTTTTCTGTGCCCAAAACCCCAGCAGAAGGTTTAGAAACCAGTTCCCTAAATCCAGCAGTTGTGTTGGAGAATAAGTCAGTGCTGGGCTTGTGTGTATGGCCCCCTTGATGATGGTGAGCTTTCTTTTCACTGTCTTACTGTAAATATTCCATTTTGGAACAATTCCATGGGCTGGGTGAAGGCCCCCAGATCGAAATAGAGTTGGAACAATGCTAAGCAAGAGGCTGCATACCCATCAGTGTGGTCACATACAAGCCCCACAAACTTCATAAGAGTGACATATAACTAATCACTAGGTCAGTGGCACGAGTTCAGCCTCATAATCTCCTGTGACTGACCACTAATGGAACATACTGCATCAGAGCATATTACCCAAAGACAAAAGCATTCAGCAAAACAAACAGATATTTTTGAATAAATATGGTGTTTTGTGATTGCAAAGTCTCAAGAATGACTGACAACTTAGAACATTCTTTCCAAGCAAACAGTTAAAAAACACTTGATTGAAAGTGTAAAGCTTTCATTGATAAAGCCGTAAGTACTCTGTTTGGAGGTTTCCTAAAATCTGTGTATTTTTATAACCAGGAAAAATATGTGAATTTCTTTGTATTCAACTAAAAATTATGAATTAAACTGCTTTAAAAACAAGACTTCTATTTTTCTACCATAGTCTTAAGCTCAAAAACGTTTGATCTGCTAACAAGAGAACACAAGTCAAGGAATAAAAAGTCCCAGTTCTAGAAAAAGGGAATACGTGGGGCTGATTTTTTGGTTTACAAAGTCTTTTGTAGTTCTTGTTTTCCTTAAGCATATTTTTCAAATATAGATACCTTTGTGTGATATCCCTTTAAGCTTCAAAAGGCGCTTAAACATATTTATATAATGAAAATGGGAAATTTAACATTTCAATATTAAGAATGTCATTTGTTGCTTTTCTCCATAGAGGAAAAATTTTATTTTATTTCAATAGGCAATATAGTTTCATGATTCAATAAAATCCGAACAGTACAAAAAGGTATGCACTAAAGTGTTTACATTCACCCTTTTCCCATTCATTCCATCCAGCCTGTTCCCCAGAGGTAACCATTTATATTAATTTCCTGCTTACATTCCAGTGTTTGTTTTTGAAAAATATAAGTATGGATATTTATTCTTATTTCTGTGCTTTTTCTCATATAAAAAGTAGCATAATAAAGGCAGTGTGAGACACTTTGCTTTCATCATTTCTATATAACTTGTAGATCTTTCTTTGTCCTACATAGAGAGCCTCTGCATTCTTTTTTTTCAGCTGTATGGTACTCCATTGTGTGGCTCTACCATGGTCTCTTCAACTGATCTGTTATTGCTGGACCCTGCTTGTTTCCAATCTTTTGCTACTGTGCCCTTCAGGAATGTTTTAAAGTTTTCCTCTATTGGTTTTGTGCATTTCCTGTTAAACAACTGGTCTTTGTGTATATGTAGTTCTTTCTCTTGCTCTGAGTAAAATTTTAAAGTATAATACCTGTCACATTTTTCTAACATCTGTTTATTATAAAATGTATTTTACCTGGTTAAACTTGGTTATATTTTTTAAGATTCTTTTTTAAAAGTTGAGATATAATTGACGTTTAACATCATCTTAGCTTCAGGTATACGACATAATGATTTGATATTGGTATGTATTGTGAAATGACCAACACAATAAGTCTAGTTAACATCTGTCACCACACAGTTACAATTGTTTTTCTTGTGATGAGAACTTCTAAGATGAACTCTATACAGTATTAACTACTGCCACCTTGCTGTACATTGTATCCCCATGACTTATTTTTATTTAACAGCTGGAAGTTGGCACCTTTTGACCCCTTTCACCCATTTCTCTCACCCTGCCCTCACCTCTGGCAACCACCAATCTGTTTTCTGTATTTATTTTCTTGAAATTTTTTTTTTTTTTTGCTTTCGCATATAAGAGAGGTTAGTATTTGTCTTTCTCTGTCTGTCCTATTTCACTTAGCATAACACCCTCAAGGTCCATCCATGTTGTCACAAATGGCAAGACTTCCTTCTTCTTTTATGGCTGAATTATATATATAATATATGAATTATATATTTATATTATATAGATATATAATTTTCTTTTTCCACTCATCTATCGATCGATACTGGCTGCTTCCATATCTTGCCTATTGTAAATAATGCTAAAATAAACATGTGTGTGCACGTATCATTTTGAGTTAGTGTTTTCATTGTCTTCAGAAAAATACCCAGGAATGGAATTGCTGGATCAAATGGTAGTTTATTTTTAATCTTTTGAAGAAACTCCATCCTGTTTTCCATAGTGGCTGCAACAATTTACATTCCCGCAAACAGAGCACAAGAGTTCCCTTTTCTCCATATCCTCACCAACACTTGTTATTTCTTGTCTTTTTGGTAATACCTATTCCAACAGGTGTGAGGTGATATCTCATTGTGGTATTGATTTGCATTTCCTGATGACTAGTGATGTTGCGCACCTTTTCATGTACCTGTTGGCCACCTGCATGTCTTCTTTGGAAAAATGTCGATTCAAATCCTCTACATAGGGCTTCCCTGGTGGCACAGTGGTTAAGAATCTGCCTGCCAATGTAGGGGACACGGGTTCGAGCCCTGGCCCGGGAAGATCCCACATGCTGTGGAGCAACTAAGCCCCTGTGCCACAACTACTGAGCCTGTGCTCTAGAGCCCGTGAGCCACAACTACTGAGCCTGTGAGCCACAACTACTGAGCCTGCATGCCACAACTACTGAAGCCCACATGACTAGAGCCCGTGCTCTGCAACAATATAAGCCACTGCAATGACAAGCCTGCGTACCGCACCAGAGTAGCCCCCACTCACCGCAACTAGAGAAAGCCGTGCACAGCAAAGAAGAATCAAAGCAGCCAAAAATAAATAAAATAAAATAAATAAATTTATTTAAAAAAGATCCTCTACATACTTTTAAACTGGATTGCTTGTTTTTTTCTATTGAGTTGTATGAGCTTTTATGTATTTTAAATATTAATCCCATATGAAATATATGATTTGCAAGTATTTTCTCCCACTTGGTAGGTTGCCTTTGTTAATGGTTTCCTTTGCTGTGTGGAAACTTTTTAGTTTGATGTAGTCCTACTTGTTTATTTTTGCTTTTGTTGCCTTTGCTTTTGGAGTCAGATCTAAAAAATCATTGCCAAGACTGATGTCAAGTAGCTTACCACCTATGTTTTTCTAGGAGGTTTATGGTTTCAGGTCTTATGTTCAAGTCTTTAACTCATTTTTACTTTTTGTGTACAATGTAAGATAATGGTCCAATTTTCCCAATGCCATTTATTGAAGAGACCGTTCTTTCCCCATTGTGTATTCTTGGCTCCTGTGTTATAGATTAATTGACCATAAATGAGTCACTTTATATCTCAGCTCTCTATTTTGTTCCATTAATCTAGGTGTTTTTTTTCATGCCAATACCATACTGTTTTGATTACTATAGCTCTGTAATCAGGAAGTGTGACGCCTCCAGCTCTGTACATCTTTCTCAAGATTGCTTTGACTATTCACAGTCTTTTGTGGTTCCATAAAAATTTTAGGATTGTTTGTTCTATTTTCTAATATTCTTAATTTGCTTTGAAAAATTTGAATTTATGTGTGATATTAGAGTAATGAACATTTGTGTTTATATAAAGTCCTCTCAGAAACTGGCATTTCATACTGGGCTTGTTTTTAATTAAAAGTAAGATTCATAATAACACATATTATAAGAAATATTGCTGTCATAGTAACCATATGAACTTATGTTTGCATATATCATTTTTTGGTAATCACATAGATTTCCAAGATGTTAGGGATTATATATAAAACTTTCTGGGAAAAAAGTAAATATTTTAACTGGTATTGGTCCAAAATAACAGTAGTTGGGAGAATGATTTAGATTTATATGCTATAAACTTTGGTATAACAGTACATGATATAATTTTTTTTTTTTTTTGGCGGTACGCGGGCCCCTCACTGTTGTGGCCTCTCCCGTTGTGGAGCACAGGCTCTGGACGCGCAGGCTCAGCGGCCATGGCTCACGGGCCCAGCCGCTCCACGGCACGTGGGATCCTCCCGGACCGGGGCATGAACCCACGTCCCCTGCATCAGCAGGCAGACTCTCAACCACTGTGCCACCAGGGAAGCCCCCGTGATATAATTTTTATGTAATTAAGGGAACATTTATTGATCATTGTAAGAGGAAGAAAATCTTCTAGTTCAGAAAATATATAAAGACAACATAAAAAGTTCCAATATGAGATCAGGATTCAATAAAGTAAATAGCTGAATATGTAAAAACATGTAAGTTCTAATATTACTAGAAACTGAATAACAGAAAGCACAATTGGTATCCTTAATCTAGATCTTGTGTTTATGAATCTTCAGCTATAACCATGCACTTTATCATTGCACATGGCCCAGAGGTGAAAATAAAACTCTTATACATGACTTTCTACATATATCTTAAAGTGGTGTGACAAAAATGATTTCTACCCTACTCTCCTAGCTGAATATTGCCACCAAGAAAATACTAGTGGTCAAAGCCACTCTGTTTATTTTTATTTTTTTTACAAGGAAAAAAGTATCTATATTGGGAAAAGCTTTTCATTATATTTAATAGAAATCAGAAAAATGTGCTTCCTTTTTAGAAGAGTATATTATTTAAGGTAAAAGACTAAAATAAAGAAAAATAACATTTTAATGCACTGAATGCAAAGCTATTCTCTTGTAAGAACTTAGAACTACCATCTATTAGAATGTCACTACTTTCTAATTGAAAAATAAATGGCAACAATGAGACTAAATGAAACATTAGATAAGTACTTTAAAAATGCACAGAATACAGAATGATAGGTGACTTTAAAATTCAACAATATTTATTAAGTGAGGACTCTAATATGAAGAGTGCTGGGATATATCAGAATACAAATTAAGGGGAGCGACATCAGCAAGATGACTAAATAAGGCATCTCTCACATGTATCTCCCCCTTAACAACAATAATATGGCATCCATCCCAAAAGTGCCTTCCTGGGAGCTTTGGGATCCAGGTGGGAGATTATGGAAATTTAGTGTAGTCCAAGATCAAGGAAAACCATTTTAAGAAGACAGGGCTGTAACCAGGTGGCTGACTCATTAACTGTGTTACAAAGTAACTCTGTATCCCTGAGGACTTGGCTACAGCTCTGTTTGGCTTGATCCTGTCAAGCATCTGGGATATGACACGCCCACCTGTGCATTGGCTAATAGGCATACAGACTCAGTCCCAGCTGTGGACACCAAAGTGGCCCATGATCCAGCTGCGGCCCCACTCAGCTGTGGTCTGGGAGTCCCTGGAGGTAAGCCTGCCAAACTCAGTCAGATTGTGGATCCAGAAAGGGCACTATAACTGGGATCCACCCCATCCCCGCTGCAGTCCACAAACAGTCTTGCTGGCACAGGGACCAAAAGGAGACACTCTGATCTGCACCCCTGGGGACCATGAAAGGGCCCTCTATACAGCTCCAGCTTCCTTACTACCACAGTCTGCCAGTAGTCTGGAGGGTCCAGGGTCTCAGCAAAAGAGACTGTCATCTGCAACCCTGGAGATTCTAAAAGGGCCCTATACTCAATCCCAGCTCCTTCCAACCATAGTCTGTGAATAATCCTGCTGGCACAGGGACCCAGCAAAAGACTCTACTGTTTGCAACCCCAGAGATCTTGTAGGGCCCCATGCTTAGCTCCAACTCCATCACAACCACAATATTCCCCAGACGTGCCAGCCCAGGGACTCAGGAGGAGACAATCCTGTCTATGCTCCTGGAGATCCTCAAAGGGCCCTATCCTCAATCCAGTCCCTCTTAGCTACAGTCCATGAGCAGTACTGCTGGCCCAGGGGACCAGTGGGAGACACTTCCATCTGTGTCCCTGGAGATCCTTGAAGGGCCGTATGTTCTGTTCCAGCCCATTCTAGCTGCAGTCCATGTGCTGTCCTACTGGCAAAGAGACCAGGAAGGAGATACTCACATCTGTACCAGGAGATCTGGAAAGGGGCCCAACAATGAGCTCCAGCTCCTCCAGCCATGGTCAAGGACCAGTCCGGCCTACCCAGGAACATGATGGAGGCATATCCATCCATATCTGTACCTCCAGAGCCAGGTCTGCAGACTTCAGTCATGGATGTGGAACCTGAAACAGCGCAGGGGGTTGGTTCCATTCCTTCCCAGCCATGGTACAAGGCCAGTCTTGCCCACTCAGGGACTCATCCAGTGACCAGGCTGTAGCCCTCTCAAAAGCTTAGTCAGAGCCATACCCATCATGCACATGGTAATAGGCTTACTGACTGAGAACCCTAAAGTGGACCCTTGGCCCAGTGTCACCCTACTGAACAATGTACTGGAAACAGGGACCAGATAGGATCTATGACCACCTGAGATCCTGGTAACAAGCTGACCAACTGTGGACCCTACTGCAGACCCAGTAACAACCTCATAACTGGTTCCAACACAGCATGACTGCAATTCCAAAGGTAATCCCATCAGCTCAGGGAACAGACAGGAGAAGGTCTTTATCTGGTGAAACCAGCCTATAAAGAATGGAAGAGGTGTTTGCTCCCTAAATGCACAGACATCCATGCAAGTCAACATAGATCATGAGGAATCAGGCACATATGACTCCACCAAAGAAAATTAATAAAGTTCTGGTAACTGACCCCAAAGAAATGGATATCTATGATTTGCCTGACAGAGAATTCAAAGCAATCATCTTAAGGAAACTGAATGAAATGCAAGAGAATACAGACAACTAAAGGAAATTAGGAAAGCAATGCATCATGAAAACGAGACGTTTAAGAAAGAAACAGAAACCATACGAAAGAACCAAACAAATATCGTAGCACTAAGAATACAATAACAGAACTGAAAAATTCAGTGGAGAGCTTCAACAACAGACATGATCATAGAGAAGACAGAATCAGTGAACTTGAAGAGAGATCACTTGAAAACAACCAGTTAAAGTAACTAAAAGAATAAAAAAGAGTGAAGAAAGCCTATGTGAATTATGCAACACCATCAAGTGAAGGAACATTCACATAATGGCAGTCCTGGAAGGCGTGGAGAGAGAAAAGGCAGCAGAAAGCTCATTTAAAAAACTACTAGCTGAAAACTTTCCAAATCTTGGGAGAGACATGGACCTCCAAGTAGAGGAAGTTCAAAGGATCCCAACTAAGATCACAAAGATTACTATGAGACACATTATAATCAAAATGTTAAAAGCCAAAGACAAGGAGAGGATTCTGAAAGCAGCAAGAAAAAAATGACTTATCACATACAAGGGAACCCTCCACTCCCCCACCATAAGAGCAGCAGCAGATTTCTCTGCAGAAACTCTGCAGGCCAAGAAGGAGAGGGGCAATATACTGAAAGTGCTGAAAGAAAAAAAAAAGCTGTCAACCAAGGATACTATACCCAGCAAAATGGTCCCTTAGAGATGAAGGAGAGATAAAGACATTTCCAGACAAACAAAAGCTAAAGGAGTTCATCACCATTAGATCTTCTTTACAAGAAATACTAAAGGGAGTTCTTCAAGTTGAAATGAAAGGATGATAAGTAACAACATGAAAACATTTAAAAGGTCATGGTAGATATAGAGTGAAAATCAGAATGCCCTAATACTGTAATAGTGGTGTATAAATTACTTTTTTTTACATCGTTATTGGAGTATAATTGCTTTACAATGGTGTGTTAGTTTCTGCTTTATAACAAAGTGAATCAGTTATACATATACATATGTTCCCATATCTCTTCCCTCTTGCGTCTCCCTCCCTCCCACCCTCCCTATCCCACCCCTCTAGGTGGTCAAAAAGAACTGAGCTGATCTCCCTGTGCTATGCGGCTGCTTCCCACTAGCTATCTATTTTACATTTGGTAGTGTATATATGTCCATGCCACTCTCTCACTTTGTCCCAGCTTACCCTTCCCCCTCCCCATATCCTCAAGTCCATTCTCTAGTAGGTCTGTGTCTTTATTCCTGTCTTACCCCTAGGTTCTTCATGACATTTTTTTTTTTAAATTCCATATATATGTGTTAGCATACGGTATTTGTCTTTCTCTTTCTGACTTACTTCACTCTGTATGA
>NW_006770128.1:873555-880004 GCF_000442215.2 Lipotes vexillifer
GTGTGTTAGTTTCTGCTTTATAACAGAGTGAGTCAGTTATACATATATATATGTTCCCATATCTCTTCCCTCTTTGTCTCCCTCCCTCCCACCCTCCCTATCCCACCCCTCCAGACAGCCACAAAGAACCGAGCCGGTTTCCCTGTGCCATGCGGCTGCTTCCCACTGGCTATCTACCTTACGTTTGTTAGTATATATATGTCCATGTCTCTCTCTCGCCCTAACACACCTCACCCTTCCCCCTCCCCATATCCTCAAGTCTGTTCTCCAGTAGGTCTCTGTCTTTATTCCTGTTTTACCCCTAGGTTCTTCATAACATTTTTTTTTTCTTAAATTCCATATATATGTGTTAGCATACGGTATTTGTCCTTCTCTTTCTGACTTACTTCACTCTGTATGACAGACTCTAGGTCTATCCACCTCATTACAAATAGCTCAATTTCGTTTCTTTTTATGGCTGAGTAATATTCCATTGTATATATGTGCCACATCTTCTTTATCCATTCATCCGACGACGGGCACTTAGGTTGTTTCCATCTCCGGGCTATTGTAAATAGAGCTGCAATGAACATTTTGGTACATGACTCTTTCTGAATTCTGGTTTCCTCAGGGTATATACCTAGTAGTGGGATTGCTGGGTCATATGGTAGTTCTATTTGTAGTTTTTTAAGGAACCTCCATACTGTTCTCCATAGTGGCTGAACCAATTCACATTCCCACCAGCAGTGCAAGAGTGTTCCCTTTTCTCCACACCCTCTCCAGCATTTATTGTTTCTAGATTTTTTGATGATGGCCATTCTGACTGGTGTGAGATGATATCTCATTGTAGTTTTGATTTGCATTTCTCTAATGATTAATGATGTTGAGCATTCTTTCATGTGTTTGTTGGCAGTCTGTATATCTTCTTTGGAGAAATGTCTATTTAGGTCTTCTGCCCATTTTTGGATTGGGTTGTTTATTTTTTTGTTATTGAGCTGCATGAGCTGCCTGTAAATTTTAGAGATTAATCCTTTGTCAGTTGATTCATTTGCAAATATTTTCTCCCATTCTGAGGGCTGTCTTTTGGTCTTGTTTATGGTTTCCTTTGCTGTGCAAAAGCTTTGAAGTTTCATTAGGTCCCATTTGTTTATTTTTGTTTTTATCTCCATTACTCTAGGAGATGGGTCAAGAAGGATCTTGCTGTGATTTATGTCATAGAGTGTTCTGCCTATGTTTTCCTCTAAGAGTTTGATAGTTTCTGGCCTTACATTTAGGTCTTTAATCCATTTTGAGCTTATTTTTGTGTATGGTGTTAGGGAGTGATCTAATCTCATACTTTTACATGTACCTGTCCAGTTTTCCCAGCACCACTTATTGAAGAGGCTGTCCTTTCTCCACTGTACGTTCCTGCCACCTTTATCAAAGATAAGGTGTCCATATGTGCGTGGGTTTATCTCTGGGCTTTCTATCCTATTCCATTGATCTATCTTTCTGTTTTTGTGCCAGTACCATACTGTCTTGATTACTGTAGCTTTGTAGTATAGTCTGAAGTCAGGGAGCCTGATTCCTTCAGCTCTGTTTTTCATTCTCAAGATTGCTTTGGCTATTCGGGGTCTTTTGTGTTTCCATACAAATTGTGAATTTTTTTGTTCTAGTTCTGTGAAAAATGCCAGTGGTAGTTTGATACGGATTGCATTGAATCTGTAGATTGCTTTGGGTAGTAGAATCATTTTCACAATGTTGTAAATTACTTTTATCTTTAGTATAAAAGTTAAAAAACAATAACATTAAAAATAACTATAGCTACAATAATTCATTATTGGATACACAGTATAATAAGATGTGAAGTGTGACATCAGTAGCATAAAATGTAGGGGAAAGAAAAGTGTAGAGTCTTTTTATGTGATCAAAGGCAAATTGTTATCAGCTTAAAAACAGACTGTTATATCTATAAAATATTTTATATAAACCTTATGTTAACCACAGAGACAGAAATTATAGTTGATACAAAAAGATAAAGAGAAAGGGATTAAAACATACCACTACAAAAATATATCACACAGGAAGACAGTAAAAGAGGACTGAAGGAACAAAGAAACCAAGACAAAAAAAAAGTGACAGAAAATGATTAATGAAATGGCAATGGTAAGCTCTCACCTTTCAATAATTACTTTAAACATAAGTGAACTAAATTCTCTGATAACAAGACACAAAGTGGTTGAATGGATAATAAAACAAGATCCAAAAATATGCTGCTTATAACTTAGTCAATTTAGGTTTAGGGACACTAATAGGCTAAAAGTGAAAACATGGAAAAAGATATTCTATGCAATGGTAACCAAAAGTATAACAACTGTATATCAAATAAAATAAACTTTCAGTCAAAATTTGTCATAAGAGACAAAGAAGGTCATTATAGAGTGATAAAGGGATCAATTCACTAAAAACATACAGCAATTGTAAATATATATGCACCTAACACTGGAGGATCTGTTTAAAGTAAATATTAATGGAAGTGAAGGGAGAAATAGACAGCAATACAATAATAGTATGGATTCAATATCCCACTGTCAACACTGAATAGATCATTTAGACAGAAAATTAATAAGGAAACAGTAGACCTGAAATAATATTATAGACCAAACAGACTTAACAGACACACAGAAAATCACATCCAACAGCACCAGAATGCACATTCTTCTCAAGCACACACAGAACATTCTCCAGGACTGATTATATGCTGGGTCATGAAGAAATCTTAACAAATCTAAGAAGATTGAAATCATATCTAGCATTTTCCCCAACCACAATATTATGAAACTAGAGGTCAATAGCAGAAGGAAAACTGAAAAATTCACAAATACATGGAAATTAAACAGCACACTCCTTAACAACCAATCGGTCAAAGAAATGATATCAAAAGGAAAATCAGAAAGTATCTTGAGACAACTGAAAATGAAAACACAATATACCAAAACTTATGGGATGCAGCCAAAAGCAGTTCTAATAGGGAAATTTATAGTGATAAATGCCTACCTTAGGGAAAAAGAAAAATCTTAAACAAATGATCTAACTTTACACTTCAAGGAACTGGAAAAAGAAGACTGAAATAAGCCAAAGTGGGTAGAAAGAAGGTAATAATAAAGATTATAGCAGAAATAAATAAAAAGGAAACTAGAAAGAGAATAGAAAAAATCAATGAAACTAAGAGTTGATTTTTGAAAAACTAAACAAAATTGACACACCTTTAGTAGACTAACCAAGAAAAAAGGAGGCGGGACTCAAATAAACATTATAAATGAAAGAAGAGACATTACAACTGACATCACAGTAATACAAAGGATTGTAAGAAGCTACTATGAACTATTATACTCCATCAAATTGAAAAACCTAGGAGAAATGGATAAATTCCTAGAAACATACAACCTACAAAGACTGAATCATGAAGAAATAGAAGACTTAAATAGACCAAAAACAAGTAAGGAAATTGAATCAGTAATCAAAAACCTCCCAACAGAGAAAAGCCCAGGACCAGATCGTTTCAGTGGTGAATTCTACCAGAATTTTAAAGAAGAATTAAAATGAATTCTTCTCAAACTCTTCCAAAAAACTGAAGAGGCGGGAAGATTCCCAAATTCATTTTATGAGGCCAGCATTACCTGGATACCAAATTCAGATTAAGGACACTACAAGAAAAGAAAACTACAGGCCAATATCCCTGACGAATACTGGTACAAAAATTATCATTAAAACCTAGCAAACCAATTTAACATCACATTAAAGAGATTATACACCACACGTCAATTGGGATTTATCCTTGGGATGCAAGGATGGCTCAACGTACACAAATTGACAAATATGATATACCATTTCAATAGAATAAAGGATGCAAATATATTATCCTCTCAATAGATGCAGTAAAAGTGTTTGACAAAATCCAGCACTCTTTCATGAAAGAAGGCTCTCAACAAATTGGGTATAGAAGAAATGTACCTCAACATAATAAAGGCCTATATGACAAGCCCATTGCTAACATCATATTCAACTTTGGAAGTCCTAGCTAGAGCAATTAGTCAAGAAGAAGAAATAAAAGCATCCAGACTGGAAGGGAAGAAGTAAAATTATCTGTGTTTGCAGTGTGAAGTAGGCTCAACAGAGACCATATGGCCTGCAAAGCCTAGAATATTTACTATCCAGCCCTTGGCCAAAAAGGTTTGCAGATGCCTGCTCAGTGTCAAGATATCAAGGATGCAGCAATTGCAGGAAGCAGCTTTGACCTCTAGAACTGGGGGAACAAAGAGAAGGGGTTGTAATTATTAACTCTTAGAAGCTTGGAGGAGCCGAAAGTCAGACCACCGAGGAGGGGGTTGAAGTTTGGCAGCTGCTGGTGTTTCAGGGACGGGGCACCATGATGATGGTTCCCTAAGTGTTGGCAGAACTGTAAACTAGGTCTGTCTGAGTGAAGAAATGAGGCTCACAGCGGTTAAGAGACTTGCCTTTAGACCACACAGCCTTCGCAGCAGAACTGGAAGTTCCTCCAGGAAATGGAATTTCAGAATTGGCTTAAAAATGAGAGAGCCTGGCAGGATGGTGATGTGGGAAGGGCCTTCTTATTAGGGAATACCTCAAGGGGGAAAATGCAATGCAGGCATTAAGCTTGGAAAAGAAGATGAAAAGAGCACCAGATCCCCAAGCCCAGGTCACAGCTCAGACAGATTAAATCAGGACCTCTGGTCATGGTCCACAGGCATCAGTGGTTTTGAAAGCTCTGCAAGTGATTCCAATGTAGGGGCCAAGGCTGAGACCACGTGCTTGAAATGAGACATGGATGCACTAACTTTCCAAAGCATCCCCTTACCCTCTTCCTGCTTCACTCGTGGAATCTTCCACCTTGGAAGGAGCCCATTGTTTCGGGGTGGAGGGGGCCACTTCTGCACTGCGTGGGGAGGTGGCAGGGGGCAGCAGAGAAGCAGCAGCCCCTATTCCTCAGCAAACAGAGACCCATGTACACCTTGGTGCTGCAGCCACAGGGATGAGCGGCTTTTTTCAGACTCCTGGCTTAGAGCGGCTTGGCTCTATCCCCTGTGTTCCTATTGCAGTCAAGCCCCTTAATGAAGCTTTCATCGAGCGAGGTCATTTTCAGAGCAGTAGCACTTGTGTATTGAAGATAAAACAAACCCTCGTGAGGGAGGAAAACACCCACGCAGGAAGAGTCAGGGGCAGGAACCTCACCACCCCAGGTAGCTCTGAGCTGGGGCCTCCTGTGGAAGGTGGCACCAGAAGGACCCAAGGAAGGCAGCTTTGCTTAGCAACACAGCCTGGGGCCTTAAAAAGCAAGCCTGATCCTTCTGTAACATTTTTTTCCACAACAAAAGAAGTGCATGTTCATTTTTTTTAATTTGAAAAATACTGAAAAGCACAAAGTAGAAAGTTATCACCTGTATTCTACTACCCAGATATGATTACAGGTAGAATTATAGGGTAATAGGCCTGGACAAGCAATGCATACATAAAATGAAATACAGATAGAGCAAAATTCAGATCATACTGATTGCATGCTCTTGTACAGTT
The DNA here is from genome assembly GCF_000442215.2 of Lipotes vexillifer. NCBI lineage: Eukaryota > Metazoa > Chordata > Mammalia > Artiodactyla > Lipotidae > Lipotes > Lipotes vexillifer. The sequence goes on from NW_006770128.1 coordinate 879,106, forward strand.
TTTTAAACTGAATGATATATCTTGAGCATTGTCATTTGTAGAGTTATTTTTAATGGTTTGTTGGATTCTATTGCATGGATAGGATAGCTTATTTATTTTAGACTTTTTTTTAAGAGCAGTTTTAGGTTCACAGCAAAATTGAGAGATTTCCTACATACCTCCTGTCCCTACACATGCATAGCCTCTACCATTATCAAATCACCCACCCGGTGGTACATTTGTTACAATTGATGAGCCTACACTGATACATGGTAATCACTCAAAGTCCATAGATTACATTAGGGCTGACTCTTAGTGGTGCACTGTCTATGGATTTAGACAAATACATGTCAGAACACCGACATGTATTCATCATTATAATATCATATAGACTTTCTTTGCTGGCCTAAAAATCCTCTGTATCATAGCTTATTTAATTATTCCCCTGTTATTGGACACATGGGTTATTTTTCATTCTCATAAATGTTACTCTAATGATCATCCTTACAGATAAGTCTTGATACATGTAATTATTTTTCAGTTCCTCTTAAGTTCAAGCTGTGTGCTTTTATACCCTCTGCCTGGAACACTTCCCTCTCTCTTGGCTCTTTACTTAGTTAACTTCTACTTATTTCCAGTGCGAGCCTGAAATATCAGTTCCTCTAGGGAGCCTTCCTGACCCCAAAGCTGGGTTAGATCTACTATTATATACCTTGGTAACAATTGTACTTTGCTTTCACAGCAATAGGACTTTTATTTCTGCCTTGTTCTCTCCCAGGCCCCCAGAATTTGAATAGTGCCTGGTCTACAGCAGGTATCTAAGCATTTGCTAATTGAATTTATATGGGCATCAACGCTTCTCAGCTGGGTTTTCAGATATCTTCATTTTTCAGAGAAAAGTTTTTTTTTTTTTTTTTTTT
>NW_006770128.1:880118-932334 GCF_000442215.2 Lipotes vexillifer
GCAGTACGCGGGCCTCTCACTGTTGTGGCCTCTCCCATTGCGGAGCACAGGCTCTGGACGCGCAGGCTCAGCGGCCATAGCTCACGGGGCCAGCCGCTCTGCGACATGTGGGATCCTCCCGGACCGGGGCACGAACCCGTGTCCCCTGCATCGGCAGGCGGACTCTCAACCACCGCGCCACCAGGGAAGCCCAGAGAAAAGTCTTTGAAGACTGAGTGAGCCTCCATTTCACCCATAGTGCTAAGGCTGCACTGCCCAGGTTGCAGGTAATGAAGCCAAGACCAGAAGCCTGATCATTTCAAGTGTTAATTAACTGTACTTGCTGATGGCCACACTCAGCTCCTCCAATTCGGGCCCAAAAAGCATACCTTGGTTTCCCCAGAGGACACATTTATCTTTGCTAGAGGAAAACCTACATCTCTCTCTATCCAACTCCCATCTGTCAGCCCATCCATCCATCCATCCATCCATCCACTGATCCATCCATCCATCCATCTATCCTATTTAGAGTGAACATATATTATTCCTTCGCACAACAAATATTTATTGTCCACCATGTGCCAGGCATGGTTCAATTTTCAGTGAAAATGATGGATAACATCTCTTTCCTCTTGGAATTTATAATTCATCTGTTATATGGGAAACATTGTACCATCAATTTAGAAAATATCTACAGAGAAAGGGACATGGTTCTTATCCCTAAGGAACTTACGTTTACTGATGACACAAATAGCCATAACACTAGAAGATAGGACAGCTAGAAACTAAGAATTATGGAGAGTACAGCATCACATCCTTCATAATGGATTTCCCATGTTCGTATAAAATTTCAACTCTTGGTCCAGTGGTGGGACATCATTCAAGTTGGTCAGTATCCTCTGGTCACAGCTGATTGGTCTAGAGAAGGAATCTGACCAACCCTGGCCAATCTGCTTCCTTCCCTGGAATATTTCACACTAAAATTGAAAGTTTCTATTTCTTTCTAAGAGTGTGCATTTTAAGAGGAATAGTTTCAAGGAGCTGTAGGCAGCATGTTTCTTGACATGTGGAAAAAAATGGGCTGTAGCGAGATAGAATGGAGCCTAAATGAAAGAGATGGAGAGTCTGGTGCTTTTCATGCGATGGTTCCTGCTGTTCCTGTTGCCCAGCCGTAGTTTCTTCCTTGTATTGTTTGTTCAAGCCTTCCTTGTATTTCACAGCTGACATATTTACAACTGGTATTTATTGGTTAGGGTTGGGTTTGTGTCACTTGCAACTAAAAGAATCCTTCCTAAAACTAAAGGCTTTCTAGAAGAGGTGAAATTGAGCTGTCTTAAAGGATAAATAGGACTTAGATGTTTTAAGTTTTGGCTTTTGCTCCAAGCCTGAGCTACCAGATAAAATGAGTCAAATCACATTTCAATTGTCATTCTGTACTTAAAAAAAAATTGAAATAACTTTTCCCCAATAATATTAAAAGTATGAAAATTTCGAATAATACAGAAAAAGTTAATGTTTATCCCCTATTGCCATATAATCCCACCCTCCAGAAATAACTTTTGTTAACAATGTGGGATGAATACACAGTATTCTATAGTCTACTTTTTCCCCCTATGGGCTTCTTTAAAAATGTTTTTATTTAAAAAAGCTTTTTATTTGGAAACAATTTCAAAAACATTTGAAAAATCAGAATAGTACCATGAAAAGAAAACCCACATAGATTCATCTTATCTCATTTGCTTTTCTTTTGCTCTCTCTCTTTGAAATGTTTGGAGGCAGGTCATATACATCATGGCCCTTTACCTCTAAATTCTTTAGTGTGTATGTCTAAGAATAGGGATACTCTCTTATATCACTACAGTATAGTTGTCAACGTCATAAATTTATACTGATATGACACTCTTACCTAACTTACTGTCTACAGTCCAGTATTCCAGTTGTCCTAATGATCTGTACAGCCTTCTTCCCTCTCAGTACAGGATTCAATCTAGGGCCAGGGATTGCATTTACTTGTCATATTTCCATAGCTTTCTTTAATCTGGAGTGTTTCCACAGCCTTGCTTTGTCCTTTATGACATTAACATTTTTAAAATAGAAGGCGCATCATTTTGTATTCATCTGCTGTTTCCTTATGATTAGATTGAGGTTATTTATTCTCTGCCAGAATATTGCATAGGTGATATTATAGTCTTTTAAGAGTATTTCACCTAAAGGTATAATTTATATGCAGAAAAATGCATGAATCCTAAGTGTACAGCTTGATGAATTTTTTAAACTGAAGTATAGTTGATTTACAACATTGTGTTAGTGTCAGCATACAGCAAAGAGATTCAGTTATATATATATGTATATATATATTCTGACTCATTTTCTTTTCCATCATAGGTTATTACACGATATTGAGTATAGTTCCCAGTGCTATACAGTAAATCCTTGTTGCTTATCTATTTTATGTGCAGTAGCTTGTATGTTAATCACATACTCCAAATTTATCCCTCCCCTCTTCCCTTTCCCCTTTGGTAAACGTAAGTTTGCTTGATAATTTTTTTTGCATATTCATATACCCATATGACAAGGTCAAAAATCTAGAATATTTCCATCCACTCAGGAAGTTCTCTTGTGCCCCTTCCCAGTCAATGCCCAACTCCCACCGCCCCACCTCAGGGGAGCCACTATCCTTCCATCACAATATATTAGTTTTTTGTGTTCTTGGGTCACATATAAATGGAATCATGCAGATGGTACTCTTTTACGTCTTACTTCTCTCATTTTACATAATTTGTTGAGATTCTTTTATGTTGTGTATATTAGTAGTTCACTCTTTTTTTTTCACTGTTGTTTAGTACTCCATTGTATGAATGCATCACAATTATTTTTATCCATTTTCCTGTTGATGGAGAATGTTTTAAGTTTTTGGATACTGTGAATAAAATTGTTATGAAAAACCTTTTACAAGCCTTTTGTGGATATATAGTTTTATATATCTTGGGTAATTAGCTTGGAGTAGAATTGCTAAAGAAAGCTTATGCTTACATTTTTTTTGAAAGTACTAAATAGTTTTCCAAAAAATGTTCTATCATTTTAAACACATAGCAGCTATTTATGAAAATTCCAGTTGTGCCACATCCTCACCTAGGCTTGCCATTGTCAATTTTTCATTTTAGCTTATTCTGGTGATTAAACAGTAGTATCTCTTTGTGGTTTTCCTTTGCATTTCCCTGATGATTAATTATTTTAAGCATCTTTGCATGGTCATTTGGATATCTTCATTTGTGAAATGCTTCTTGGGTCTTTTGCTTGTTTCTTTTTTAATTGGATAGTTTGGCTTTTCTTGATTTCTAAGAGTTCTTTACATATTATCGTATACAAGTTATGTCAGATATATAGATGGTGAATATTTTCTCCCAGCTTCTCTTTTAATTCTCTAAATGATGTCTTGTCATGAGTAAAAGTTTTTTTATTTTGACCAAGTCCAATTTATCAATTAAAAAAAATAATTTCAGCTTTCACATTTCATATATCTATGAATTATTTTTTGCATGTGGTGAGACATAGGGTCAAAGTGCTATCCTATATGTGTTATAGGTCCTTGCCTCTAGCAGGACTCTGGACCCTGAGCCCTGGTGACTGTGGCTGTCTCTCTCTGCCCTCCAGCCTGGCTCCAGCTTCCCTCCCTGCTGTTACTGCACACCCAGAAAATGTGACATGGGGAGAACTGGTAGACATGGAGAGCTAGCTCTGCATTAAATCTAACAGATCCCAGTCTCTCATGCCAACCCACAGGCTGTTCTAAACTCCACTGGTTTCTCCTTATCCCTGTAAAGTCTCTGCCTACAACAAGCTGGATTCTTCATACACTTATATCAAGACTCAGCGGACACCTTGAGGGAAGAAAGCAATCCCTAATCTCTTCTCATCTGTGGAGGTCCCATTCTTTGCTGGCACTTTTTTCCCTTAGACATCTTTGCTTTCCCAAATTTCTGATGTCCTTTAAAGTTGTACATTTTTAAAATGTATCCACTATTTTTTAGTTATTACAGGGAGTGTGATGATCCACTACAATTGTCTCCATCAGAACTGAAAGCTAGAAACCTAGGTCCATGACTTTCAACTAGTATCATCCTGTTGTTAATTCTCTATTCTTTATTTTGAGCCAGGACTATGCTAATGAATCCCAGACCTTTATCTCTAGTTATCCTAATGTTCCATTACCCTCTTACATTTGCAGAGGACTCATCATCTTTCCCCATATACCAGCTCCTACCTGGAATTTCCTGTCTTGGTGAATACCATTCCTACCCACGCAGCCACCTAACACCTGGACTTGTTGATTTCTCCTTCTCTCTCACTATCCCAGCAATGGGATACTAATTTCACTGGAGTCTGTCTCTGAAATTCTCACAAATCCATTCCCTTGATTCCCCTGCCACTGCTCTAATCAAGGCCTTAAAAACCACTGGCCAAAACTATTGTAACAGCCTCCTGACTGAACTCTGGTGTCTCTCTCTCTCTCTTTCTGTGTAGAAACACACACACACACACACACACACACACACACACACACACGATATTTTCCTTACTACTTTAACAGTGATCTTTTAAAATAAATATCATTTTGAAGCATTAAGCAAGACTGAATAACTCCAAGACTTTGGGCTGGGTTATGAGGAACTTTGAATTCTAAAGAACTTACACTTTCTTCTGTGGGAATTAAGAGAGCTATCAGGAATTCCCACAGAATAAAGAATAAATTCTTTAGACTACAAAGTCCTTTATAACCTAGCCCAAACCTATCATTCCAGTCACATGACCAGTCCTCCCACTTAGATGCTTGGGGACCAACTAATGCTATGCAGCTTCTGGGTGCCAATCATATGGAATTCTATATAAGTGGCATCCTATAAAATGCAATGTCACTGGAGTTTTTGCAATGAAACAGCTTGGTTATACTTTAGCATCTCTGGATTGTTCTTTGTTCTCTAAAAAAAGTACATTTACACCTTTGTATTCTTTCTCATGCTCCCTGGAAACCCCTCCCTTAGCTGGCAAAATTCCTCTTCCTACTCCAAGAGCCAGCTCAGATGACTCTCAGCCATCTTAGGTTTTCCTAAAAGCCCCTTCATCCTACACAGAGGAATGAATTATTCCATTATTGCATTGTATTATTAATATTTGTTTATATACATCTCTCTCTTACTAGGCAGTCAGATTTTAGGGGAAGCTTATGCGGTTATATACCTCCATCTACTAGGCTGAGTAAATCTTTGCTCACTTGAGTTGGAAATAATTTAGATGGATGGGTGTGTCTGATTGTTGAGAGCTTTGAATATCAGTTTGTGGAAGTTGTATTTCATCCTGTAGACAATGGAGAGGCATTAGGATTGGGGCGGCTGGGTGCGTGGTAGGTAATAAAATGGACCCTAGCACACTTAACAAAAACGAGGCAGCATTAAACAAAAGAACAGTCCATGTGTGTGTGAAGGCGGGAAGGGCAGCTGCGTTGCCTGCCCAACCCACATGCCTAGAAAATAATCTCCTGAAACATTACAAACAGTCATGTGAAGGTGTTATTCCTGCAGAAGAGAACAATTAGCCAATTTCTGAATTGTCCCCATGTTAGCTTTCAATTTGAATATCCCATTTAATAGTCCAAATGTTGATTTGTTGAAATAACCCTGTAAGCACATTCATATATATTTCTTTCTTAAAAAAAATTTTTTTAAATTTATTTATTTTTATGTTTGGCTGCGTTGGGTGTTTGTTGCTGTGCCCGGGCTTTTCTCTAGTTGCGGCGAGTGGGGCTACTCTTCGTTGCAGTGCATGGGTTTCTCATTAGGTGGCTTCTCTTGTTGCAGAGCATGGGCTCTAGGCACGCGGGCTTCAGTAGTTGCGGCACACGGGCTCAGTAGTTGTGGCTCTCAGGCTCTAGAGAGCAGGCTCAGTAGTTGTGGCGCACAGGCTTAGTTGTTCCTTGGCATGTGGGATCCTCCTGCACCAGGGCTCTAACCCGTGTCCCCTGCATTGACAGGCGGATTCTTAACCACTGCGCCACCAGGGAAGCCCCATATATATTTCTTGATGGCCTTGGCTGGGCTGGTGCTAGGTGTAAGGAGCAGCTTCTTCCTTTATGACCATGGCTGCATATTCTGCTTTCTGCTGGGCTATGTGGGGAGAGAAGCACTCAGCTCAAGGGCAGATATAGGTCTCTGCTTCACTGCTTTGTTTGACTCTCCTTTCCTAACTGGATCCCACTGACTCAAATAAGAGGGCCTAGGGCCCTTCCAGGATGGACATGTAACATTTTATTTCAGGACAGAATCAGATCATTTTTGCAGCTCCTTTGTTCATCCCTCCTTTTCCTTATTTGCTTTCTTTGTTTTTCCCTTCGTCCCTATTTTCTATTTCATTAACTTCATTGTATATTTCTTCTGCTGAAAACCATGTCAAATACATTTTGGAAAAAGACAGGCTATAAATAAAACCAAGGATAAAAATGAAACAATAGCATGCTTTTGAAAAAAAAAAGCAATACACTTGTATTATAGAAATTTTATGCCATGTAGACAGGTATAAGAAGAAAATGAAAACTACTTAGAGAAGATGAGTATTAACATTTTGGGATATACCTGTGGACAAAGAATGCTGTGCAACATCAAGCCATCAGCCACTGCAACCCCCACCCCCCACATCACCCAGTGTTTCCTGAGGGAGATTGAGGATGGAGAAAACAGAATACTGGCCCTAGATAGATAAAATGCACATCAAAGGAATAATTTCAATGAGCCCAGACTCCTGCATCTTCCCATACATAGAAAAGCACTAAAATCATTAACTTGAGGTGTCTGTTTTATGATTAGTATAATCTTTTGATGTTCGACTACATTTCCCTCTTCAGCAAAACTCCTATATATCCTAGTTCCTCCCTTACCTCTTTGGAACCTTCTTCAAGAGCATCTGAGAGGCTGCCTCCAAGGCTATAGTCCTCAGTAAGGTTCCCAAATAAAACACAATGCACAGTCTTTGGTTGGGCATTTTTTTCAGTTGACATACCCTTACACATTTTTATATAAAATTTATATATTATAGTTTTATTTATCTATATCTATCTATCTATTCATCTATATCTATATCTTTAGGCCTCAGTATAGATATAGATACATACACACACATTGATCAAATATGTATTTTAATAAAAATAAAACAATTGTTTCATAACCTGCTTTTTTATTCAAAAGCTTACCTCTCCACGTCAGTCTGTATCCATCTAGTTTCCAGATAAATGTAGTGGAATGAAGTTGGAGCATAGAGTTCATTTCTCTCTATGTCTAATAAAATAAAGGCAACAAAAACAAAACCGAAACTAAAACAAATAGCAACCAAATAAACAGATAAATACAACCTCATCATAACCTTCCAGTCTTCTGATCAAGAAGACAAATGCTTCTTTTTCCAACCCGTAGAAGTAGATTATGAGAAAAAGAATATTAACAAAGTCCTGAGAATTTTTGCAAATATCTTCTAATAAGTAAGGGAAAAGAATAAAAGTTGAAAAGGAGGCTTGGGATCTTTTCTACCTAGGGAAGTAAGAATATCTGCTGGGAAGAGGTGGTTAAAAAGAAGAGGCACACAACTGGAACTGACAGTCTTATATGACATATAGTCTCCAGGGACTCACACTGAATTAAGCAAATAATCCAAAGTTGAAGTGCAGCACTAATACTTCCCACTATATTAAGTGGAACCCTTTTACAGGACATTAAACTCATATGAGACAGGTCAGAGCCAAGTTTTCCAACAAAGATTGCATACAGCCCAAGCTGAAATCTTCCTCTATCTTCAAGTGAATCAAATTTTATACTCAGTTCATATGGAGCAGTAGGAAACCGATTTCAAGTGGGAAGGAGTCAAGGAGAAGTCATCTACCTTCCATTAGAGGACAGAACTTCCCTCTTAAGCATGAACAAGATCTAAGGAAACTGTGTGGCACTTAGCAACCAAAATAATAATATTAATAGAAATTATAACAATAAGTGAAAGGAATATAGAATGCAGCCGACAGCTGAAGATGCCATTCTGGAAAAAAAAATCACCTAAGGAACAGAAGAAAATTCTCAGCAAATATTTCATTCTATACAACAATTTAATGAGAATTTGAATGCAATATTTAGAAGAGTTCTGAAATTAGATGATAAAATATCTAAATGAGATGGATATGCAGTTTTAAAGCTAAGGAATGAAAATTAAGAATAAAGCACTATCACTACAGAAGTAATAAATAATTTAGAAACAGGAAGGAATAGAATAATTGTGGTTGGAAATGTAATCATGGAAATCCAGGAAAAGCTAGAGATAATTTCAACAAATATAAATTATTTAGAAAGAGACTAAAGGAATTAGAGAAAGAGAAGATAACAGCTATGGAAGAGCGATAATAATAATCAAGTGTTGATAAACTTGAAGTAGATAACCCAGAAAGTAGAATAGAACATTTATTAAAAGATTTAATAGAAGAAAAGTTTCCCAGAAAAGAATACTTGAGTTTGATATAAAAAATAATCTGTGTTGTACAAAACCATTGTTCCAGATGGTAGACTCTGGTTATATCCTTTTAAGCTAATTGGGGAAGAAAAAGATAACCTTCTTTAGGTCACTATGAATAAAAAAATCTTTTGAAAAAGAATCAGGTTATCTTTACACTTTCCATACCAACATTCAATGGAGCAATACCTACAATCACATGAGGGAAAGTATGAAAAAAAAAACACACACTTAGCAATTAACAAACATTAAAGAATCAGGGAATATGTACATATGAGCCATCCTGGAAGCAAATAAAACAATAACTACTTTGTGATAAAATCCAGTTGATCAAGAGATGAATGGAGAGGCCATTGGGGGGAAAAAACCCACAAAAGACTAGTGGAACAATACATGCAAGAACACGGTGAAATTATACCTACAAATTTCTGAGGTAAAGAAAGTGTGACTCAAAGATATTATAGCCCCGTTGATTTTATATTAGAAAGGTGAGGACTCCCCTCCACAGCCCCCAACACACACATGAGAGTTGGATTTTGTGCCTAGACTCAGAACTCTTTCAAAACAGAGATGAAGCCCTCTAGTGATGAGCAGGTGCAGGGAACTTCTTCCTTGGACCATTGCTGCCTCTGTGCCTATTCTGACCTCAGTAGCTCCACCACTTTGACTGCTATCCCCTTGCTCTGCCAATAGAAAGAGCATGATATTTAGTGTAGGGGTTCTGAATTTATGTTCATGAGTGAGGTTGAACTGAAATATTACTTTCTCATCATGTCCTTGCTATGGTTTTGAATCAAGGTTATGTTTGTCTCATAGTATGATTTGGCATGTATTATTTTTATTTTATAATCTTTTAATAGTTTGGGTAAGATTAGAATTAATTTTCTTTAGATGTTATAATGTAATATGTGTTTTTAGTTGTGAATTTCTCGATTAGTAGCCTAGTAGTAAAAAAGGATAGTCTGATGCTACCAGTTGTTTGAAATTTACTGGGATTTATTTTATGGCCCAGTAGAAATATCAATGTCATTCTTACAAATGACATTCTTACAAATGCTTAATGTTTGCTTCATATGTTCTCTTTTATTATTGGTCCAGAGTTACATATATCCTATTAGGTCAAAATTGTTTATTATGTTGTTCAAACTGTTTATATCCTTACTTATTTATTTTTTAATCTGCTTGAAACAATGAATTTCTGAGATAGGTATGTTAAAATTTCCCACTATGATTGTGAGATATACATCTGTATCTCTTAGCAGTTCTGTCAAATTTTGCTTTATATTTTTTGAGACTATGTTATTAGAGAAATATTATATCAATTAAATCAATCATATCAAATATTATATAATTTAAACTTTGTTTCCAGGAAGGCTTTATGCTTTAAAATTGATTTGTCTGATTTAATATAACTTCAGTAGCTTTATTTTGGTTAATATTTACCTGGGATAGCTTTTCCATTCTATTCTTTTCTTTTTTTTTCAACCTTTTTATATCCTTATTCATTTTATTTACATGCTCTTATAAACAGCATATAACTGGATTTTTAAAAATTCTGATTTTTAAAAATATATTGCTCAATATATTTATATGTATATTGTTATTACTTGTGTATTTAGATTTATTTCCACCATCTTATGTTGTGTGTTCTATTTGTTGTGACTTTTTCATTGTGACTTTTCTCTTGACTCTTCTCTGGAGAGATTAAATTTTTTTATCCATTTTTTTGGTCTATGGATTCAGAAGTTATACACTACTACTTCTATTATTTTAGTCATTAGCCTAGAATTGTAACATTAGTGCTTAACTTATTATATTTCTAAAGTTACCCAAGATGTTTGCTCAACATCTCAAACAGTAAACATCAATTCCAATCATGTCTTTCTTTCCTTATATGCAGTTTTTGTCACGTATTTTCATTGTAATTTTGTTTTATTTTCTCCCCATAAGATACTATTGTTCTTTGATATTTACTTGGTTTTTATAATATAGCCCATGGTTCAAAAAGTCAAAACACGATATAAAAGGGGAAGTTCAATAAAAATTCTTCTCCTGTCACTGACTACAACCCACCTCCTTACACACCTCTCTAAACAGAAGATTTTTGTAATCTTCTAGTATTTCTTAGTATTCATACAAACAGCTATCAATATAAATTCTCATTTTTCTACCTTCTCATACAACCACCAGCATACTGTAAAACTCTCCTGTATTTTGATTTTTTGAATTTAACAACATACCTTAGAAATGATTCATATCAATACATAGAGATTGTCATTATTCATTTATATAGCTGCATAATATTCCACCATCTGTATGTATAGTAATTTATTTAATGAGGCCTTTACTGTTGACAACTTGGGTTGTCTCCAGTCTTTTCCTAATACAAACAATGATGCAATAAATACTCTATATGTGAACACTATAATTTTATAGGAGGGCAATTAAATCTGTGAAGCAAATTCCCAGAATTGTGATTGCCAGGTCATAGGATAAATGCATTTTTAATTGAACAAATTTTTCCAAATTGCCCTGGTGGATTTGGTTTGCTAATATCTTGGTTAGGATTTTTTACATCGATGTTCATGAGTGAGATTGACTTATAATTTTGCTTTCTTGTAATGTTCTTGCCAGATTTAGGTATCAGTTTGTCTCAAAAAATAAATTTGGGATATCCCCTGGTTTTCTTTACTTTAGTAGAGTTTGTGTAAGATTGGCTTTATTTTTTATTAAATATTTGGTAGAATTTGTTAGGGAAGCCATGTGGGCCTGGAGTTTTCCTTGTGGGAAGGTTTTAAATTATAGCCTCAAGATTTTAATTGAATTATATAGTCTGCCATTACCAGAAGAGGAAACTCCCTATGACCTTATTATAGAAAGATACCTTCACAGGTAAAAAATTCAGGCTGACAGTTATTTCTCTCAGCACAGAGAATTAATTGAATATACTGGTCAAGGACATGGTCTCAGAAACAAGGCTAACTTGACTTGAGCTCTAACTCTGACATTTACTAGCTGTGTGAACATGTTAAGATTTCTACTTCAGGGCTTCCCTGGTGGCACAGTGGTTAAGAATCTGCCTGTCAATGCAGGGGACACAGGTTAGAGCCCTGGTGCAGGAGGATCCCACATGCCAAGGAACAACTAAGCCTGTGCACCACAACTACTGAGCCTGCGCTCTAGCGCCTGAGAGCCACAACTACTGAGCCCGTGTGCCGCAACTACTGAAGCCTGCGTGCCTAGAGCCCATGCTCTGCAACAAGAGAAGCCACCGCAATGAGAAGCCCGCACACTGCAACGAAGAGTAGCCCCGCTCGCCACAACTAGAGAAAGCCCGCGCGCAGCAACAGAAACCCAACGCAGCCAAAAAAAAAAAAAAAAAAAAATTTCTCCTTCAGTTTTCTTGTGTGTAAAATGAGAATAATATCAGTACCTACCTCCTTGTAATTTTGAGGAGTGAATGGGTTGTTAAAGCAAGAGAAGCCTTTAGGACATTCTTAGGTGCATTATAGATACCATGTAAGTGCTGATTTCTATTATCCAAGATATCATCCTACTATACACTGTGGTTTATGTTGAGAGGAGACTTAATTTTTGTTCCTTTGAAATTCACCTGTGTTTTCTTCCTGGCTACTTGTATGATCTGCTTTTGGGTTTTGGTATTTCCCAGTTTGATTATGATGCATCTCAGGATATATTTCTCTTTATCTGTCCTCTTTCTTCTTTTTAAATCTGTGCATAAGAGTAATTTATCACTTTTAAAAAATGTTGAGCTCTTTATTTCCTCAAAGATTGCTTCTGCCTCCTTTTTCTTCTGCTCTTTCTGGAATTCTAACAATACATGTTGTACCTTTCTACTTTATCTTTTTTTTTTTTTGTTGGTGTTTTTCCATCCCTTTGTGTCTGTTTAATCTTGGATAATCCCTCCAATTCTCACTTCCAGTTCACTATGTCTCTCTTCAGCTGTGACTAATCTGTTTTGTAGCCAGTCATCAAAGTTTTAATTCTAATTATTAGATATTTTTCATTTCTATAAGTTATTTTTTTTAATGATCACAATATTTTATTTTATTTATATATTTTATTTTTTGGCTGCACCCCACAGCATGTGGGTCTTATGTCCCCAAGCAGGGATCGAACCCTGCAGTGGGAAGCGTGGAGTCTTAACCACTGGACCACCAGGGAAGTCCTACGTTTCTAGAAGTTCTGTTTGGTTCTTCTTGAAATCTGTTTCGGTACACTTTATATTTCTAGTTCCTTGATCATTTTTCAAGTGTCCCTTCTGTTTCTTTAAGCATGTTAAATGCAATTTTAAATTATGTGTCTGATAATTCTAATGTCTGAATTATTTAATGTTGCTTCAGCCCTCTCTCTTGTTTTGGCTTATTCTCAGACCTGGTGACTTGTATTCTTGTGTGTTTTGTGACATTAGATTCTAAGCTGCTCATTGTCCTTGGAACTTGATCTGTAGGAATTCTCAGGATTCTGGGATGAGTGGGTCCTCCAGAGAGGAACTGTGTTTATTTCTACTCTGTGTCCTAAGGCAATATCACAGTCTGGGATGATTTGAAACACTATTTTTGGCTTGAAGTTTTTCAAAACATGACGAAGTATGAATTCGGGGTGCAAATTTAAGTAAAATTTAAATTTAAGAAAATCTAAGTAAAATCAAGTAAAATTAACTTTCATACTTTAAAAGTAACATTTAGTAAATAACTACCTGTGTGTTCAAGTGTCCATCCGTGTGTCCATGCACCTATTTATCTATGTTTCTCTCTGTATATGTGCTTAGTTGTCTGAAATGGCATCCATCTAACGGGAATAAAGCTTATTCCTCGCTAATACAATTTAATGTTTTATTCTTTGACCTCTGTTTCTTTTTGTATTGCTTAATTTTATGTTATAATGACCACATGTTTATTTCCTTAAACAATGAAGTAATTTTACTTTAAAAACAAACAAATATGCAAACACTTTCCTATCTGACCTGAGGCATCTTGCCTGGCCTCTCCTTGTGCTTCTGTTCTTTATCTGGATTCCTGCCTTGTGCTCTGGGCCTAAATCTCTTTTGTAACCTTGGATTAGAGTCCAGTCTCTACAGTCTCTGGTTTCTAATCCAGCATGTCCGGCTTCACTACTTGCTGACAGACTTTAACTGAGCCTGCCCGCTTGGTTCTCAAATCTGGTCTGTGGGGAGAGTCTTCCTGCCAGGGCCTGGCATCTGGCAGGTCCCTCTTGTCAGATCTTGGTGCTGCCTGCTGTTCTGGCATCCCATCAGGCATCTGTGGTCAAGTCCTCAGGATGGTGTGCGCTGCTGGCTCAACCCAAATCCCCTTGGTACCTTCCGCTGTACCTGGGCTTCCCTTGGGGCAAAGCTACTTGCAGGTGCCAGTTGCTCTCTCTCTAAATCTCTCCCTCCTTCACTCTTTCTCCACCTCACCTCTTCTCAAGTCCCCTCCCCACCCCCCTTCCCCTTGTGATCCTATCCCGCCCCCTTTTCTTTCCACTCTCCATCCATCCTCCTCCCCCTTTTCCCTCTTCCCTCAGCCGCCCTCCCTTCCCTCCCCTCATCCTTCTGCCCTCTTTCCTCTTTCTTTTCCCAGTTAGTCTCCCCCTCCCCATTTCTCATCTGTAAAATGATTTGTTAGGATTAAATGGGATGATAAAATGTAAGTTGTTTAGTGTAGTGCTGAATACATAGTAAACGCTTGTTCTATATGGGTGCCACTTTAATTGTTATCTGTTTACTGAATCCTTCATTCATTCAACAAACGTGAATGAACCTACCATACACCAGGCACAGTGCTAGGCATTCATGGTCACAGTGAGGATTCAGACATTTCTGCCCTCAAGGAGCTCACAGCCAAGCAGGGAGAATAACACAGGAAAGGACAAATACCGTGTGGTTAGCTGGCCATCTGCGTCCCTGTCACCTTCTGTACAGAGGCTGGGGATCGTCAGCTCTGTGGCAAAATCCAAGAGAACCGCTCCACAGCTTGTTACTGTTGCTGCTGAAGGACTGGTTCCCTGAGCGGAGAGGGGAATAACACCAGCAGGGTGTTACGGCCAAAGAAGATGGAGTCTAACGCCTTAACTAAATTGATCTTTTTGGTCTGTTCAGAACTCTAAGTCAGCCTGCTTAGTGTCTAAGCTGGGACAGCCCTGAAGCAGAGTTTAAGAAGTCTGTATTTGAGCCATTTTTATAAAGAAGGCCATGGACTGGAAACAAGATGGGGCAGCAGTGCTTGCAGGAAGCAAACTGGGTCCCATGAGAACTGAGATTTCTTTTAAAAAAGAACAGCCATACATTCTGCCATTTTCATCATGAGCCAGATTCGGGCCTCTGGCACCTCTTCTTGTCCAAAAAATTTTCCCTTTGGAAAATGAGATGTCCCGAGATATTCAAAGGACAATTGTCCACAAACAGTCCAACTGCTTTTAAAACTTAACCGTGTGTGAAATGTATTATCTCCACCTGTATAGGCCATTTGGCCCTTTCAGCAGATTCCCTGCCAAGCCTCTGTGCATGTTAGCTGTCCCGAGGCAGGGCAGCTCCAGCTTGGCGCGCCAGTGCATCCCCAGCAGGCAGCCCTGTTGCCAGGCAGAAGTGGGATCTTCTCAGTCTTAATGTTATTTGTGCAAGTTAGCCTTTAGCTCCTTCTCTGGATGACCCCTGGATGCCCACAGCTGCCCACTGTTTCCTCCAGGCTGGGTGGTGTGCCCTGGAACTTTTGATACTGAACCTGCCAGCAAAACTGATCTATCACCTGTCCTCTTAGACTCCTAGTGACCTGAGGTCAATCTAGGCATTGTATTAGATCACAGCTTTCCTGGTTGGAAAGTGAATGCTGATCCCTACCAGGTAATGGTGATGATGCACATCTTCCAAAGTCCTTTAGGGAACAGTCTCCTAAGCAATCTCCAGGACCATAGCAGGGGCGTGAGGGGGATATTTAAGGGCCTGGGGGATTTGCTTTACGCCTCAAATGAATCACACCTATTTGGTGGCTGCTTCCTTTGTCTTATAAATAGATTGCTTTTTGCTGTAAAGTGTCTATAGCACAAGGTTCTGGGAAGGGAAGGGCCAGCCCAGGCCTCGAAGGAAGAGTGAGTGCTCTGCCCCTTGGTCAGTCTCATTTTCTAGGATTATATTAGACAGACCCAACCAGCAAGTCTCTTTATCTTTTGAATAACACTTTTTTTTTTTTGCGGTACGCGGGCCTCTCACTGTTGTGGCCTCTCCTGTTGCGGAGCACAGGCTCCAGACGCGCAGGCTCAGCGGCCATGGCTCACGGGCCCAGCCGCTCCGCGGCATGTGGGATCTGCCCGGACCGGGGCACGAACCCGTGTTCCCTGCATCGGCAGGCGGACTCTCAACCACTGCGCCACCAGGGAAGCCCCTGAATAACACTTTTGACATATATTTTTTCAAATTTCAAGAGAAATATATGCTTGTTTTAGGTAACTAGAAAAGTTCAGAATGCATGAAGTAAAAAATATAAACTATCTATAATCTTACAACCTAGTTATAATCACAACTGCCATTTGGTATATGTACTTCCGGTCATAGATGGCTAGATAGACAGACAGACAGATAGACTGACAGACGGAGAGAAGCCTCAACATCACTCCCTTTAGCTGTGCTCAGACCATGGTGTTCCTTAACTCTCTAGAAGAGTGGTTCTCAAGATGGCATTCCAGGACTAGTAACATCGACATTATTTGGGAAGTTCTTAGAAATGCAAATTCTGCGGCCCCATCACAGACTTCATGGGAGTCAGAAGCTCTGGGGGAGTTCGGGTGATTCTAATGTACACTAAAGCCTCAGAACTACTATATCTATAACTAGTTTGATCCTCTGCCCCATTCTGCCCCCTACCCCACACTATCACTATACGGAATTGCTAGAAAATATTCTCCATTTAGCTCATTGGAGTTTAAACTTAGTCCAAATCGGTAACTGATATCGTCTCTTTAAGCTTAAATTCATCTCCTTGGGACAATTGTTGAGTCTTTTAGATTCTTTCCCTGCCCGCCTCACCAAGCTCTTCTCTAAGTGGCATTTGGGAACAAGGGGCTTAAGCCTCCCTGTCCCCATGGCTAGAGGAACCCTTGACCCTGTGCTTGCGTTCCTGTGAGCTGACTGCTAGTGCTGAGAGACAGCTGGCCTAGTCTCATCACTGGACATCCTACTGGCATTTGCCCCTGCCATGTGACTGCTGACATGCGTCCTATTCTGTCTCAACTTGTTCGGGGACCAGGGGCCTCCCTCTGCAATCTAGGTCCTTCCACGGCTCCTGTAGCTGCTGCAGAACCCTGAGTTTCTGCCATTTCTTCTTATTTACTCTTGACCGGCTTGATCCGCCCATGCTGTCAACTGTCTACTTCTTGACTCATGCCCCACAGGGATGCTTGCTCTGCTCAGCTGTGTCTCTCTGCTTATTAGTCCTGCACCATGGACTTGTCTTGTACCGTGGACTTGCCCTCTCCAAGGAGAGACCAGGGTAAGGTTCTGTCTGCCCTCAGTCAGGTCCCCTGAGCTCAGGGGAGACAGCTTCCCACCCCCCCCACCCCCCCCCCCCGCCCCCAACCCGCTCTGTCTCCATTTCCCTTCCCTCTAATCCCTTATGCAAAGCCATTGATATGTACAATGGTCCTTTTTAACTAGTTCCCAGCCCTCAAGCCCATCTCAGGGGTAAAATCCTATTTTGAATGTGGAAAGCTTAACGGTCATTCTTTCCCTCTGTATCTGTTATCATGCCTTGCCCTGAGGCATATGGATGTAGCAAGGCAAGATGGAAAAACACAATATGTTTCCAAATCTTCCTCTCTTCTTCTAATCAAATATACACATCACTTTCATGTAATCTGGATTCTACTGCACGAACTTTTGGATAGGTCTTTTTTTTTTTCTTTTTGCCACTTAACCATATATCATGAACACTGTTCCCATGTCATTAAATACTTTTCTACCACATGACTTTTAATGGCTCTGAGGAATTCAATTAAATGTGTAGTGGGAAGGAAAAAAAATTGCTGTTTTAAAAGCTATTGGGGGCTTCCCTGGTGGCGCAGTGGTTGAGAGTCCGCCTGCCAATGCGGGGGGCACGGGTTCGAGCCCTGGTCTGGGAAGATCCCACATGCCGCGGAGCAACTAGGCCCGTGAGCCACAACTACTGAGCCGGCGCGTCTGGAGCCTGTGCTCCGCAACAAGAGAGGCCGCAATAGTGAGAGGCCCGCGCACCGCGATGAAGAGTGGCCCCCACTTGCCACAACTAGAGAAAGCCCTCGCACAGAAATGAAGACCCAACACAGCAAAAATAAATAAATTAATTAATAAACTCCTACCCCAACATCTTCTAAAAAAAAAAAAGAAAGAAGAAGAGGGACAGGGTAGATTTAAAAAAAAAAAAAAAAAAAGCTATTGGCAGTTTGTCTTCGTTTCTCTAGGGTGAGGTAGCAAAATTCATTTGAGGGAGAAATTTCTTTTTTTAATTGAGATAAAAGAAACATTTCAATGGGCCTTTGATGATACAAAGGCAAGAACGAATTCCTTCAGCGGAGCCGAAGTTTGAGACAAGGAGGAAATAAATGGCAGTGAAAAGTGGCTCTTTGCGTTGTTCGGATGGTTACAGATTTCTGGCTTCCTTTGGGGGTCTGGAGTCTGGGTTGCAGGCCCAGGACCCAGGACGGTGAGAAGAATGTGGCTATAAGTAAGAGTGGACTCTCGCAGGGGGAGGTGGACCAGGGCAAAGAGGTGAGAGGTCAAGAAGGCGCTCCTTGCGTTGAAGCACTGAAGATGGGTTTAGGAATATTGATGTCTGACTTTGAGATTTAAGTTTTATGTTTTTGGTCTTGAACTCTCTTTATGATCTGCCTGGTAAAGACTCACAGTTATACACCCAAGTGATGCCTTGAGAAATGAAAGAAGGGGGCTATTTCCATGTTTGCAGTAAAGCGGAGAGAGGGTAAGGCCAGAAGATATTAGAAGTCAAGAGGGCATGAACCAAGGGGTGAGAGCCACCACCGACTGCTATGGTTACTCCCCAGGAGTGGTTAGAAACAGTCAGGAATCCCAGTGTCATGAGGATTAAATAGCAGGTGACTGACTACTCAGGGTTGGAAGGCCTGGGACGCTTTAACTATAAGTGTACCATAACTTATTTAACCACCCCCCTCACATGGGGCATTTTCCTCCCCATTTTCTACTATAATTCATAACACTGCGATAAGCAGCCTTGTAGATAAAGTTTTGGGTATATTATTGATTGCAAATCCCTAGAAGTGGAATCACGTGGGTGACAGTATGCCCATTTCAGATGCTTGTGATGTAGAGCAATTTTGTTTCTGTCTTTGAACTCCGTAGGAGAACAGCCATCTGTAGGTCATGCATCTATCAGAACTGTTACTTTGCATGTAGTCTGTGAACCAGGCGGAGGATTCCAGTGTTTGAAGGAATGTCTACATCCTAGGTGCAAACCCTGGCACCACACTTGGACACATGGGGTAAGTCAGATGCCTGAGACTTTTCTCAGTTTGAAAACAGGGATGATTCCATATCAACCTCATCAGTTTGATTTCATGGAAATTACATACAGAAAGCACATGGAATTTTGTATGTATCAATACGAAAAAAATCCATAGATATTAAAAACACGGAATTCTCTGCTATTTCTTTTTTTTCTTTTTCTTTTCTTTTCTTTTTTTTTTGGAGTGAAAGTAATGAAGATTTCAGCACTTTCGTCTCAGCAATTCCAGAAAAGAAAGAAAAATAAACCACATAGAACCTGCTTGCTCTGGCGGCCACTGCCAGACATTAGCCCCAGTAATTCAATTCAAGGATATTTATGACCTACTTTTTGAATCACTGCAGCCCAGGCTGTGCTATTTCTCATGTTCCCTTGCTGAGAACCCAATGTCCAAGCAGAGGTTGTGTGGTTTTCTGTAAAGGGGTGGGAAGGCTTCTCTGGAAATTCTGGAAACCTTTCCAAGTGTGCTGTACAAGCTACCAGAATGGTAGAGATAGGCTGCTATGCAAACTTGGGTCTGCTTTCCTAGGAGTCCTTGCAGGCCTGAGCCTTGGGGAAGTTCTTCTTGCCTCCGCAGGTGCTCATTCTCTCTGACAATCACTGGCAATAATTAGATTCCATCTGGCATGAAGGATGGTTTCTGCCTCTCTCCTGAATGTCTTTCTTGCACTGAGGATGGCCGGCCATAAAAAAGAATGAAATAATGCCATTTGCAGCAACAAAGATGGATCTAGAGATTATCATACTAAGTGAAGTCAGTCATACAGAGAAAGACAAATATATGCTATCACTTATATGTGGAATCTAAAAAAATGACGCAAATGAACTTATCTACAAGATAGAATAGACCCACAGACAGAAAACAAACTTAGGGTTACCAAAGGGAAGGGGCAGGGAGAGGAATAAATTAGGAGTTTGGGATAAGCAGATATACACTACCACACATAAAGTAGATAAACAAGGTCCTACTGTATAGCACAGGGAACTATATTATCTTCTAATAAACCATAATGGAAAAGAAAAAAAAAAAGAATGGAGTCATGTCAGTATGGACAGTGGGTGCAAGAGGGAATAGAAATAGGAAATATTTTCCAATAGAAATATTTTCAACCATGCTTGTGCACCTTGACACCTGAGAGGTCAAATCCCAGTAACCGATGCTATTTCCTCATGAGAAACATGTACAGAGCGAAGTGGTAGAAGAAATCAGTGTCGAGCGTATCTTTCTAGCTCCCTGACCTTGTTCTGTAGGCTTTTTACAGAGATGATCTCATAAGGGCCGGGCCTAGGCGAGGTGAATGAAGTGCCCTGTGCGAGTGCAGGGGCGGATCCTGTATTTAGAATTTTGAAATTTCGTTCTTCTTGGATTTTTTGTGTGAATTTTGATCTAAAAAATACTGCTTGGGTTGAATAGTGTCCCCTTCAAATTCAGAGCCTCAGAATGTGACCTTATTTGGAAATATGTGGAGTCTGTGCAGATGTAATTAGTTACGATAAGGTCATACTGGATTAGAGTGGACTCTAAGGCCAACGACTGGTGTCCTTATGAGAAGGTCACCGTGTCTACGTGATACACAGAGACACAAAGGGAAGACAGCCATGTGGAGGCAGAGACTGGAAGGATGCAGCTACAAGCCAAGGGAGGCCAAAGATTGCTGGCAACCAGCAGAAGCTAGGAAGAGGCAAGGAAAGGTTCGTCTCTAGAGCCTTTGGGGGAAGCACGGCCCTGCTGACACCTTGATTTCTGACTTCTAGCTCCCAGAACTGTGACAGAATAAATTTCTGTTGTTTTGAGCCACTCAGTTTGTAGTACTTTGTTACGGCAGCCCCAGGAAGCTAACACAATTGCATTAAAATATTACTTATCTGACTACTGAGATTTTGGGTGTCCCCTTAAATTTTGTACCCAAGTTGGGTGCCTTCCTTTTCTCACCCCAGGGCTGGCTCTGTCCTTTCATTTAACCATTTGCAATAACCCAATGAGGAAACTGTTCAGAGGAAAATTTGACCATAGGCTCCTTGATATCATATATCAAATATATGATTGAGTTTTGAAATTGAATATAGTTGGTTTACAACGTTGTGTTAGTTTCTGGTGTACAGAAAAGTGATCCAGTCATCTATATCTATATCTATACCTATATCTATATCTATACTCATTTTCAGATTCTTTTCCATTATAGGTTATTATAAGATATTGAATATAGCTCCCTGTGCTATACAGTAGGTCCTTGTTATTTATCTATTTTATATACAGTAGTGTGTATCTGTTAATCCCAACCCTTAATTTATCCCTCCCCCCACCCCCTTTTCCCTTTGGTAACCATAAGCTTGATCTCTATGTGAGTCTGTTTCTGTTCTGTAGACAAGTTCATTTGTATCATTTTTCAGATTCCACATATAAGTGGCACATGACTGATATTAATGTGACTTTATTTGAATCCCTGGTTGGTGAGGTCTGAACATATTCAGGCTATAGAGTGCCCAATGACATTCGTTCATTTAACAAATACTAGGTACAGACAGTGTTAGAAACTGTCCTGGGTGATAACGGCGAAATACACAATCTCTGCGGTGAAGAAAGGGAGATAAGAGATAGAGGCAAGCACCACAGAAAGAGATGGCACAGAGCAGGGGTCATGGTCCCCCAGAGGTTTTCGTCTGCCCTGGGATCCTTCCAAGCCTTTCACAAGACACTCTCTAAACCTCGTCCTTCTCATCCATGGGACAAGAGATGAGAGCTGTGGGAGAGTTTCCCTTGCCCTGTTCCCTCCCTCCTGCTTCCCGGTAGGTGTGATCCTCCTGGTGTTCTGCTAACACCTCCTCTCTCTTGGCCAAGGTTGTGAGTGAGGAGTTCAAGTCCATGATGACGTCAGAAAACTACTCAGAGCCAGGAAGCCCACGCCAGGGTTCGGAAAGAGCGTTGTCAAAATAAAACTAGGAATAAATATTTCTTTTGGGAATGATGGGCTAAGGATAGGGGCCTGAGTGGGGCTCAGGGTTCAAGAGCCACTGGGCATCCACTGATGGATGAGAAGAGGATAAATCGGATCTCTGCTGGTTTGGAGAGCCAGCTGGGCAGGAAGGGCAAGAAGGAAGAGACAGGTTGATGGTCTCATGAGCCTGGGATTTGCAGGTGATGCCATATTGGAAGAAGACCATCAGGGAAAAAAGGGATGGGCAGTGACTCCGGTACATAATTTTCCCAGCTGGAGAAAACTCAGCCTTCTTGGAACCAGCTGTACATAAAACCATTTGCCTTAGTGATGTAAGTTAAAAATTGTAGCAATTGCCAGCTCCCTGAGTGTGGCCAATTATTACCATTATTATAATTGGACTGGAAATTAACCCATTGTGTATGGAACCCACAAAGTATCCAAACTTGTTTCAGGCCAGCTGGTTTGCAAAACGCTAGCGTTATAGCGTGGTTGGTGTTTTCTTAGAACTCAAAGCAGAGGTGGAGGTGGGGGAATGGTGCCAGCTGCAGCCCTTGCTTCTTCCAAGTCTTCTGCAGCAGTTCTAAAATCCAAAGCAAGGGGAAGCTGTGCCATGGGGCTGAGTGGCTTTGCCCTTCCTGGTGAGGTCGCATCCAGCCTGACCATCCTGATGTGTCTACCTGCTCTCTAGGGGTGATGGGGACGTGGCTGTGATGGTGAGACCTGCGTGTTCTAGAGGGTCTGAAGAGGTCCGAGGTCTCTGAGAAGCCCCAACTGATCGAAATTCTGAGGCTCACAAAGAAGGTTGGCCCATTTTAGAAAACCAGATCTAATGGGAAGACATTGTCCCACACAACATGGTGAGGAGAAAAAAGGGCTGGACATTTGCAACTGGAAACTCAGAAGGTAGAGCTGGGACTAGGATGAGGCCTGCAAGGTGCCTAGGATGCGAAATTTAAGGAGGCTCTCAATCCCAGCTTCACACAAGTGGAGCTTCGGCACTTGCACAAAGCTGAGAGAGAGGGCCTCCTTAAATTTTGTGCCCTGGTCCCAGTCCCGCTCTCTGGCTGCCTGACCCTGGTCCTTACTCAGAGAAGAAAGTGAGCAGGATGCCTGTGATGGGACTGACCTCCAAGGGGGCTCAGGGGGACGGGGGCTTTTGTGGCAACTGTTGGCTACCTCCCTCAATGTTCATTTTCCTTCCTCCTTAGGGACAGGAGCCCCATTTTATTTAGGGTGATGAGCAGTGAACCTAGTTCAATAAAAGCACATAAAAGAAGATTTCCCTGGTGCCCTTGTACCTTACAGCTTGGTCATGAGAACAAGCTCTCCTTGAAAGAGAAGTGTTAATACATGTTGTGTGGGCAGGACAGGCTGCCTAAGAGGACCTGACTAAACCAGAAGAGGCTTTTTTTTTTCCCTTTTCTTTTGCCATTTTGACTTTTCTCTTCCTTCCAGCCTGTACTGTAATCAGGAAGCTCCAAGGGCATCTTGGACCATTAGGTAACCCTGAGAATGGAAGCCTTGTACCAGGGAGACACAGTAGAAAGAGAAATCTGGGTCTCTAATGACCGTGTGGAGCTGTTAGTGATGCTGTAATGAAATCCCGTATGAGACAGGTCTTTATAGACAAAGAAGCATAACTCTGAGGGATAAAGTGACTGGCTTCACATCTTCCTAAGAAGGGCCAAACAGGACTTGAGACTCAGAACCCTCTGATTTTAAACCTGTGTTCTTATCTGCTACCTTGTTCTGCTGTGAGCCAAGGGTGCTTCTGGCCAACCTTTGGGAAACAAGCTGTACAGCGGCCTGTTTGGGGCAGGGCTGAAAGTTAGCCCTTTCCTTGACCCGGCTGAAAGGTTTCTGCCAAGGCCCCCTGAGCAGCTTGTGCTTCCGAGACCTGAAGCCTGATCATTGGCTCTGCTGCCCCACCCCTACTTCTGCAGGCCAGGCCTAAGATCAGCTTCACTCCTGTGACCTTTGAGCTCTCAGCTTTCAGAGCACCAGCTGCACTGCGCTGGTCCCACCTGCCCAGCCAGGAGGGAGACACTCCCTAGGGCTTTTTTACCTTTTCCAACCTCCACGCCCTTAACTAGATTAGGTTTCCATGAAATATGTATGCTTTTTCCTACGGTCCTGGCGAGTTTGTGTCTGCCTGGATCACCTGGGCGGGCTGCTAAGTCAGGCACAGGAGAGCCACTCTTTTACTTAGCTGTTTGCCCTCCACCAAGGGGGAGGGAGGGGAGTGCTGGCTGGAGGATCTTCATGTTTCAGGGCAGCTCGAAATCAGAAAGTCTGCCCGCGGACAGGTTCTCTGGGTGGCAGGGTAGGTAAAATGGATTGTTCTCAGGGAAACCATTCAGCCGAGAGGCAGGACAGGGCGTATCGGGTGTGATTTGGGGCCCCCGGTTCTATGCCACCGCCCTCCAACTTTCCACTCGTCTCCTCTCCCAGATACTCTACTCTGCTGGCAGCACATTCCTTTTGTCTTGAAGCCTTTGAGAGCTTCAGCAGGTTTCTCAGTCTGGTTGAAATTTTGAATTGTGTTTATCTTAGGGTTCAGCCTTGCCTGATCATGTAGAGAGCTGATGGCAGGGTAGCTGGTGTGAGAAGCCCTGGGCGGGGGGGTGATATTTATCTGAAAAATAAAGGAGTTTGTGGGGAAGGAGCTCAGTGGAAGGGAAGAGAAGGTTAAAGGTCATAGTTTGGTTCAAAGGGTGAGTAAGAGGATGAAGGGGAGGTGAGGTACACTCTCTTCCACCAGAAGAGGCAGCCACCATAAAGGGTTTGGTGCCAGCCTCACGAGTTACGTCCCTGCCTTCTTTGTGGAGGCCTCAAGCTGCCCTGCAGCAGCCCCATTAGTTCTAGGTGGTGTGCTGGCTGTGTGATGTGGGCCACGGTGCTGGGTGCTGGTGGTCTCTGGGCACCCCTGCTGCAGACTGTAGTGGCACCAGCATCTGTGTCAGCGCTGGGGGACACCCACCCCAGCAGGCATAAGCAGCACAGCTGCCACCTCTGCCACTGGCACTGGGGGATGGTTAGTTTTAGGTGTCAACATGTCTAGGCCACAGGGGGTCCAGACATTTCATCAAACATTATTCTGGGTGTTTCTTTCAGGGTTTGTTTTGGAGGAGATTAACATTTACATCGGGAGACTGAAAAAAAGCAGATTGCTCTTCCTAATGTGGGTGGGCCTCGGCCGATCTGTTGAAGGCCTGAATCAAACAAAAAGGCTGACCCTCCCCGAGCGACAGAGAAATTCTGCTTCCTGATGCCTTTCAAACTGGGACATCAGCCCTTCCAGGTTCTATAGTAGCTTCTGGCTTTTGGACACAAACTGGGACATGAGCTCTGCAGATTTTGGACTTTTCAGACTCCATAATTGTGTGAGCTGGCTCCTTATAATAAATCTCTTTGTCTATACCTATATCTATACCCAAATGTAATCTCCTTTTGCTTCTATTTCTTTCGAAAAACGCTTAACTAACACACCATCAAGAAGCATCACCATGGTGGCCCAAATTAAAGGGTCACAATTAACCTCATCACACCTGTCATGGGGTAGCCAAACTGCCTGGGGTAGCCGAAAGGGCTCTCTGAGGAGCACATGTGGAAATTTCTAGAATTATCTGACTAAATCTTTAGGAAGAATGGCTTGTTTCTTTAGAGGGAGCGAGAGCATAGAGGATATCACCAAAGCGATACTCTTGTGAGGTCCTGTGGTAGGCTGAATAATGGTCCCTTAAGGATGTGACCATAACCCAATCCTTAGAACCTATGACTATGTTACCTTACATGGCAATAGGGACTTTGTTGTAAATAAGTTGAGGATCTTGAGATGGGGAGATTGTCCTGGATGGTCCAGGTGGGCCCAATGTAACCAGAAGGGTCTTTCTAAAGAGGTAGGCAAGAGGGTCAGAGAAGAGGGTGAGGGATGTGATGGTGGAGGTTGCAGTGATGTGCTCTGAAGATGCAGGAAGAGGTCATGAGCAAGGAATGCAGGTGGTCTCCAGAAGATAGAAAAGGCAAGAAAGACTAATAGCTGGAAAACACATTACTGTCTTAATGGGCAGGGCATTAAGACGTCAGCCTGAGCACCAAACAAGCCTCTCTCTACATAGCTAGGAAGGCAGACACTGAGGGCGGCTCCCCCAGTGGCACTGACTGATGTACTGACAACATAGAATAGCTAGACTGACCCTGGAACTAGCTTGCCCCAATTGTCTTGTTACATTACAAAAACATATACACCATGATGGATGAGGTCACTGTTTAGGGGGATTTTCTGATGTGACAGCCAGATGTATCTGAACCGACCCAAATCTTAGCTGGGTCTCCTGTGAGTGTCTCAAAATGTTGCATGGGAGCTGGGCATTTTTTGGAAACACAAGGTTTTGCAATTTACCTCCCCTTTGCATAAGGCAGGTCCATCCCACTGATGGTAGAGAAGGGCGTGGGGACCCTCTTGCTGCCCCACGGTTTCGATTTTCTTTGATGTGAGCACAGTGGTATACAAGGCGGTTTGCTTATCTGATTTGAATGCTTTGATGTGCAGTGCAGGTGATGGGATGCACTGGGATGGTTTCTACCGGGAAGGAACAGCGGAGGGAGAGAGCACTGCTAAGGTAACCGACAACAACGAGGGGTGTAACTGTTGCTGGGGAGGGAGGTTGCGGTTCTGTTTTCTCGCTCTCTTCCCATCTTGTAGTTTTTCTAAGTTTGGCTTGGCTGCCCAAATAATCTGATCTTCACATTCTGTCTTTGTGTTTGCTTTAACTATTTTTAGATCCTTAGTTGGCAATTGCTCTTCCCCCAAATACTTGAAGAACTTACAATTCCACAGTCGGATGAGGCAAAGTCACGGTGGCTGGGAAGCGGCCCTCTTCCCGCTGTCACTTCCCTGAGTCACCAGGACGCGGGTGGCCTGGGCTCAGCAGGGCGTCTGCTGGCCAGCAGTTGGCATTCTCCATGGGAAAGCTCCAACGGAGGCTTTCTCACACAACCTGAGAGCCACGTCACCTCCTGCGAAAGCAACTCATGGCAACGTTTTGAGGGCAGCCCTACAAGTCTTTCCTTCAGAGAACCTACGATAGCTCTTCTAAGGTGCTCTCCGCAGGAGTGGGCAAAAGCAGGACTTTCCAATTGGCTCCATGGCAAAATCATGGTTTTTCAACTCAACTGAGATTTCAAAACGACTTTCTGATCCTTCAGTCATTCCCGGGGTATTCCTTCTCTAAATCCTGACATTGGTTGGTGATCCCCTGGGTTCAAATCCTCACTTTGGGGCTTCCCTGGTGGTGCAGTGGTTGAGGGTCCACCTGCCGATGCGGGGGACACGGGTTCGTGCTCCGGTCCGGGAGGATCCCACATGCCGCAGAGAGGCTGGGCCTGTGGGCCATGGCCGCTGAGCCTGCGCGTCCGGAGCCTGTGCTCCGCAACAGGAGAGGCCACAACACTGAGAGGCCCGCGTACCGCAAAAAAAAAAAAAAAAAAAAAAAAAAAAAAAAAAAAAAAAAAAAAAAAAAAAATCCTCACTTTGTCACTTACCTCCTACGTGACTGTAACCTGTCTGAGCCTCAGTTTTCTCTTCTGTAAAATGGGTATGATGATGATAGTGTCTCCCTCCTGGAGCTGTGGGGAGGATTAAATGAGTCAATATATATAAAATACTGAGGACAGTGCCTGACACAAAACACACACTGTAGAGGTGTTAGCTCTTTTTGTTCCAAACCTTTGCACCTCTCCTCAAGCTCCCACCCCCAGCCCAAACCCTGTGTTCTCGGGCGATGGTGTTGCCGTCTCATGACTAAGGAAATAGAGGCCTCTGCTACCAATGATCTCAACTTTGTTCTGCTTCAAAAATTGATACTTCATGCACTCTTAACCCCTTCTTTCTGACCTCAAAGGACAGATGGCCCCTCCTCTTTGCCAGTGCTAACCCTTCGACACATGGGCTTGATCACTGCTCTTGTCTTTAAGTCTGGGTCTCCAGGGCTTTCCCGTCCTGGGTTGCTCTTTCTCTACACGGCCATACTTCTTAATTCCAAAGGCAGTAGTGAGTAAAATACATTCATGGTAGGAAAAAGGACAAATAACTAAAAATAAAAATCACCCAGAATCTCACTTATCTGACCCCCTCTCCAGTCGGTTCTTCCCACACATACCAAGTAGTCTTTCTATGTGTCTGTTACCTCACACCATCCCTCTGTCCCTAAGGGTCTCCACTTTCCAAAGAAGAACGTTCATCTTCTTCAGCCTGGCCCTGGGGCTCGTTGTAATCCACTGCCCCATCTTTGTCTCCCTCGCAGGAGGCCTTCATGACCCCCCCAACCTTTGTTCCTGCTCTTTTCTCTACCTGGTAAAATTCTACTGGTGATTCAACTCCACACTGAACGTTGTCTGTTGGGTAAAGCCTTCCTTTACTATCTGCAGTCAGCAGGGATGGTTGCCTCTGTACTTAGCTGTATTGTGTTCAAATTTATGATGAAGCCCTTCTCACATGTTACCACCTGTGCAGGTGAAAATTTACATGATTCTCTAGCTTCATGGCATTTGGCTGTTGTGTGATTTTTCTCTCATTCAGCGCTCCCAGACATGGCTGAAATATAGGCGAGAGAGCTATTCCTCAGACTTGCATGCGTAGGCATTTAGCTTACTTTTGGAAGTAGCATGTCATAAACAGTCCCAGATCTCCACCTGCAACCGGAAGAGGGCATTTTGGGGGCTTATCTTGGGAGCACCTCTGTCAGGGACATCTTTTCCGGTCTTTCCAGGAGACAACAGGTAACTCATCTGTGCCAGGTTTTCTGCTGTGCACAGCCTTCCTGAGTTATTTAGAATCTGCCCCTCACTGAACTTTCAATCGGGGTCCTCAGGCTTCAGCAGGTGTCAGAGTCACACGGTGGTGGAGGTGGGAGCTGGGCTGAGGTAGGTGAAAAGGGGGAAAAATGCAGATGGCTGGGCCCCGCCTCCAGGGTTTCTGATTCCCAGGAGGTCCGGGATGGGGTCCGTGAATGTGAATGTCTTATAAGGCCTCAGGAGATGCTGATGCTGCTGGTCAGGGGACCACACCTGGGGCACCACTGCTCTTATACAACACAGACAGGCTTAGACCCTGCTTCTCTCCACTGTCGCTGTCCTACATTTTTTCCCTGTCACTATGGCGATGGCCACGGGTTTTTTCACCGCTTGTGACTTCCATTCATTTTATACCCATTCCTTGCTTTTCCCTTGCTCCCTTTTCCTTCTCCAACCTGCGTGTTATGAGGACCCAAAGGACAAGGATTACGCCAATGAGGTTTTTATATCCTCATTGTCGACAATGCGTGACACACACTAGGTGCCTGAATAAATGTGAGATTGATTGAGTTGCACATCTGGTTCTGGCCCTGCTATTGAACTGGTTCTTTTGGCAGTGAGTTAAATACTCTCCAATTCATTTACATTGTTTGTAAAATGAAGGGAATGGTGTATGTGTGTGTGTATTTTTAAAATATTTATGTATTTATTTGGCTGCACCAGGTCTTAGTTGCAGCATGCGGGCTCTTTAGTTGCGGCATGCCAGTGAGATCTAGTTCTCTGACCAGGGATCGAACCTGGGCCCCCTGCATTGGGAGCGTGGAGTCTTAACCACTGGACCTCCAGGGAAGTCCTGGGAATGGTGTTTGACAGCAGATACGAATTAGGGAATTGGGTACCAAAAACGTTTTCCTAGGAAGAAGGCGAATTGATAACGTGTTAATCCATAAGGTGGAGGTGTCCATGGGTGACACCAGGGGCGGTCGTGCTGGTCAAAGCCCAGGTGGCCTGCAGAGCTGTCTCCTGGGCAGGACGCTTCCAAGTTTTGTTCCTTAATTTTCTCCACAGGAACGCAAGCTACTGCAGCATCCATGGGAAGAATTCTCCCCAAAGAATTTCGGTTTGGGAAAAAAAATAAGGAAATGTGAGCCCTTACACAGCTGCCCTGGCCTAACACTTCACAGGAAATTAAGATAAGCCTGGCTATAAAAAATAATCATGTCCATTTTTTTCTGATTAAAAAAATTAATTTACATTTTAAAGTTTTCAGAACACAAAACGTATCCTGAAGGATATACAACCTTCATACCCAGAAATTACCTACATTGGTGTGTTGAATTATTTTCTTCCTTTCAGTGTCTTTTTCTGCCTCTTTTGTGTGTGTATGTGTGTGGGGGGGCATATTTTATGGGGTTTTAGCCTTTACATATTATGTGTCCTACTTTTAAAAATTAACCTTGTATTATAAACATTTCTGTCATTCATCAATCTTCAAAAACAATTTTTAATCCTCATTTTTTAATTACAAAAAAATCATTATTGTAAGTAACCCAAGGATTCAGAATTATATTTAGTAGGAAAGAGTAATGTTCTCTTCTCCAAATCCACTCCTTAGAAGAAATCACTGCCAGCAGCTTGAGACTTCTTTTTTTTCCAGGCATAGTCAGTAATTTAAAGTTTAAAGAAAATAAACAAATGGGTTTATATCATTCTTCCACTTGCTCTTAAAAAAGATTTAGCATTTTGTGGCCACTTCTCCTTTTATACTAAAAAAAAAAGTGAACACATGATTTTTCCTAGCTACTCAAGATTCTATTATTGAATATCCCCATTGTTTGGCATTTTCAGTATTCTGAAGAATACTGAGATGAACACCCTAATATACACTTCTTTGTCTATGGGAGGTAAGGGTATTTTTAATGGCACTTGTATATTAAGCAAGTCAGTATCAAGGATTCAGTCTCCAAATAGGGCTCCTGACTTTGGTCTCACCTCGACTCCTGACTTCACCCCTCACTTCCACCAGTGTTTCAAGGACCCTTTGTGGTTGAGTGCTGTCTTCAGTGTGGATCACTGAGCCCTGGGGCCCTCAGGTCATGCTCAGGGTGGCATTTTCCCAGAGAAAGGAAAAGTTTTGAGAAATTCAGAGCAGCAGAAATGTCCTGGACGGAGAGAGGGCTGCTACCATTCATTCCTGTGAACACTCAGGGTCGGAGGTTGGGGATAAATCCTTTTTCCTGCTTCGCTCCCTCAAGTAGAAGCCTTCTAGCTGCATCTCTGTTCCTGAGCCCTGCTAGAACAAGCAGCTTTGGGATAGGGACTTCTGTAGTTATCAGGATGATTAAAGGTGGAGGACAATGTTATCAGCCCTCCTGGAAAATCAGGTCCACTGCTTGTGTGGGGAAGGTGCAGGATTCTGAGAGAAAGCTCTCAAGACAATGGATGGCAGGCCTGATGGTTTTTGATAGGGAGGTTGCAGACCTTTCTTGGAAGAGAGCAGAAATATGTGCAATTTCACATGACAGGAATATGTGCTTCCTGGTGAAAGGCTGGAGAGGGTTCACAGTTCACTGGGAATGAGTAGGAAATCACATCCTCCCAAGATGCAGAGACATAAGGGAGGAATCTTGGGTCCCTGAGGACCACAGCTGATGTGATTATTCCAGGCCTGGGACACAGTTCAAGGGTCTTGGCAGCCATTTCTCCCAGTATTTCTTGCTCTGGGATCATCCCTGTCATAAAACTCTCCCTGAGATGGTGCAACGGGGAAAAGGACGAGCCTGGAAGGAACAGAAGAAGCCATGAAGGTGCAAAGACTTCTTCAGACACAGGGCTAGAGTTTTATGATGGATGGCTGTTGCCCAGGATGGGAGCTCTTCAGACTCTCACAGGGTGTGTGTCTGGCAGTCACGAGTCTCTAATCCTTTGAGCTAGACCTATGTTTCTGTAACTGAGCAGGACCCTATGGGACTTTGCCAGGACAGACCTCCCACCATGTCCTCTGCTGGCCTCTTGCTTCTAGAAAAACTTTAGCCTCCTAGGCTTTCCCTGATTTCCAAAGAACAAATTTAGTCAGAGAAGTGAGAAAATATAGAAACAAAGGACAACAGGTAAGCAAGACAAAATAATAATAGTTTAGCCATTAAACAAAGTCAAGTGGCTTTAGTTCCTCCTCAAGGGCTATAGATAATATTCTGAGCCATATCCTTGAGCTGTTTTGCAGATACTGAAACCCCACCAGATGGAGGAAGTAAACAGCATGCTGACAACAAGAATATAGACCATAGACCAGTTGGAACCAGAAAGTTGATGATGTTGACTCCCAATCATCTCACCACCAGCCTATCAGAAGAATGTCTACGAGCTGATCACACACCCCATAACCCTCTCCCTCAACCCGTCTTTAAAAAATCTTTCCATAAAAGGGGGAGTTCAGGCCTTTTGAGCATTAGCTGCCCATGCTCCTTGCTTGGCCTTGCAATAAATACTACACTTTCCTTTACCAGAACCTGGTGTCAGTAGATTGGCTTTACTTCAACAGGGCAAGCAGACCCAAGTTTGCTTTGGTAACATATGGGTCAGGATTCAATCAGAGAAGCAGATTCACTAAGAATTAATATCTATGCCAAATCCCTGCAACAAATTATTTATGTATATTATATACAATATAATGTTTTTATATTATATATTTACACAGAGAGTTCTTATTACTGGTAACGTCAAATCCCTGCAATACATCATATATATATATATATATATATATATATATATATATATATATATATATATATATATATGTTGTTGTTGTTTAATAATTATTATATTATATTATGTTATATTATATTATATTATATTATATTATGTATTTAGAGAGAGAGACAGTTCCCACTATTTTATTGTTAAGGTCAAATTTCTGAAACGCATTCTATACATATGTATGTGATGGTAAAATAGAAGAGAGCAAAGGACAAGCTGGAACCCACAGGATGAGTGGGAGCCCACGAGGATGAACTCAAGCCCATGCCAGTTCTTGCTGCCTCTGGCCTGGGTGGTATGAGTACTGGCAGAAGCTGAGGCTCTTCATCAAGGTGTGAAACACACACCTGGCCCAGGAGCTGCACAAGCTGAAGAAGGATCCAGGGGAAGGCAGAGCAGTTGTGGCCCTGACTCCTCCCTCACAACAAAGAGATGAGCCCACAGATAAATGAGAACATGTGTGAGCTACACAACACCTGCCATGACACTTCCACCAACCCCCTTCGAATTTCCCACAAGAATATATCTCTTGTGTCCCATCCTAACCAGAAATACCAAACCAGAAAGGGAATCTAGCAAATGTAGGTCAGCCTAACCACATTGACACATCACACATATACTGTAGTCTTCTTCCTGACCACTTGGCACTCATACACACTCCTGGAAGCACATTTAATCTCCAAATAAAGACAGTAGCAAAGTCATCCTCCCACCTCCCACAGTACAACTATTCAGTGTGCAAACAGAAACACTCCAACCCTTTCTCCAAAAGAGAATATGAAGTCCTTTTTTGTCTTTGGGTAATGTTCATTCTTCCTCCAGGAGATTCACACACCTGCTTCTATATCCTCTACCTTAAATACTGAGATTTAAAATTAATCTCTAGCAAGACATCTGATGTAAGATGATAAGGGGAAGAGAAAGGGAAAGAAAAATATTCAGTTAATATGCATATAAACATTCATATAAAAATAAGGAATAAATATTCTAGTCCTCTATGCAACTGCCCAGAATTGCAGCTCATTTTCACAACTACCTTCTTCCTCTACCCATTCCATATTCTCTTTGTCTTCAACCAGAACCTCAGCTTGTCATGGTTCTTTGCTAGTAGGTTTCCTAAATTTTATTGCTAATGGGTCTGGGCCATTAGTAGTCCCGCCTGAATTGGATTGCTGAATTTAATCCCAGAGCATGGGAATACTAAGAGGTGGCCCAGAAGATCTACCATCCAGACATACTCCTCCCTACCCTTCTTGTGGAGTAGCAACTCAATTTCCCCTTGATAAGCAGGCTCAGTTACACCAAACTGTACAGTAACTCCCCCATTTTCTGCCTGTTGATTCAGTGGAACAAGGAGCCCAATATGGCCACATGGCAGCCTCAAATTCCAGTTCAATGGAATTATTCTTGTGCTGCTAGTGGAAGCATTTCTCCCTTTGGAACTAGACCTCTAGCTTAGCAGAATCTAAAGTTGAGGGGACAGAAAGCAAAATTTTACCAGTGGATCACTAGAGGTTATAATGAGTGGTGCCACTCCCAGCTCTAGCCCTTGATTCCCAAACCTGTGAATACTGGTTATGAGAGAAATAGCATGATATGCTGATTCAGAGCATATACTCAATCCTAGAGAAGATTTTCTCATCCTTCCAATATTTTAACATATACCTACTGCTGTAACCGAGGCTTCAAAAGGCTATTCCATGATCCTGCCAAGCTAGCTGCTGCAGGATGATGGGTACATCATAGGACCAGTGGAACCCATGAATTCCATGAACATGGGCTCATTTCTGTATTTCCATTTTCTTTTTTTAAATTAGTTATCTGTTTTATACATATTAGTGTATATATGTCAATCTCAATCTCCCAGTTGTTCCCACCACCGCCCCCCTAATTTCCCCCTTGGTGTCCATACGTTTGTTCTCTACATCAGTGTCTCTATTTCTGCCTTGCAAACTGGTTCATCTGTACCATTTTTCTAGATTCCACATATAGGCGTTAATATACGATATTCATTTTTCCCTTTCTAACTTACTTCACTCTGTATGGCAGTCTCTAGGTCCAACCACATCTCTACAAATGACCCAATTTCATTCCTGTTTATGGCTGAGCAATATTCCATTGTATATATGTACCACCTCTTCTTTATCCAGTCATCTGTCAATGGGCATTTAGGTTGCTTCCATCACCTGGCTATTGTAAATAGAGCTGTAATGAACACTGGGGTGCATGTGTCTTTTTGAATTATGGTTTTCTCTGGGTATATGCTCAGTAGTGGGATTGCTGGGTCATATGGTAATTCTATTTTTAGTTTTTTAAGGAACCTCCATAGTGGCTGTATCAATTTACATTCCCACCAACAGTGCAAGAGGGTTCCCTTTCCTCCACACCCCCTGCAGCATTTGTTGTTTGTAGATTTTCTGATCATGCCTATTCTAATTGGTGTGAGGTGATACCTCATTGTAGTTTTGATTTGCATTTCTCTAATAATTAGTGATGTTGTGCAATTTTTCATGTGCCTCTTGGCCATCTGTATGTCTTCTTTGGAGAAATGTCTATTTAGG
This sequence comes from Lipotes vexillifer, assembly GCF_000442215.2. NCBI lineage: Eukaryota > Metazoa > Chordata > Mammalia > Artiodactyla > Lipotidae > Lipotes > Lipotes vexillifer. Next base: position 915,216 of record NW_006770128.1, read on the forward strand.
TCTTCTGCCCATTTTCTGAGTGGGTTGTTGGTTTTTTTAATATTGAGCTGCATGAGTTGTGTATATATTTTGGACATCAATCCTTTGTCCGTTGATTCATTTGCAAATATTTTCTCCTATTCTGAGTGTTGTCTTTTCGTCTTGTTTACAGTTTCCTTTGCTGTTCAAAAGCTTATAAGTTTCATTAGGTGTCATTTGTTTGTTTGTTTTTTTTTTTTGCAGTACGCGGGCCTCACTGTTGTGGCCTCTTCCGTTGCGGAGCAACAGGCTCCAGACACGCAGGCTCAGCGGCCATGGCTCACGGGCACAGCCGCTCCGCGGCATGTGGGATCTTCCTGGACCGGGGCACGAACCCATGTCCCCTGCATCGGCAGGCGGACTCTCAACAACTGCGCCACCAGGGAAGCCCGGTGTCATTTGTTTATTTTTGTTTTTATTTCCATTACTCTAGGAGGTGGATCAAAAAAGATCTTGCTGTGATTTATGTCAAAGAGTGTTCTTCCTATGTTTTCCTCTAAGAGTTTTATAGTATCCAATCTTGCATTTAGGTCTTTAATCCATTTTGAGTTTATTTTTGTATATGGTGTTAGGGAGTGTTCTAACTTCATTCTTTTACATGTAGCTGCCCAGTATTCCCAGCACCACATACTGAAAAGACTGTCTTTTCTCCATTGTATATTTGTGCCTCCTTTGTCATAGATTAGTTGACCACAGGTGCGTGGGTTTATCTCTGGGCTTTCCATCCTGTTCCATTGATTTATATTTCTGTTTTGTGCCAGTACCATATTGTCTTGATTACTGTAGCTTTGTAGTGTAGTCTGAAGTCAGAGAGTCTGATTCCTCCAGCTCCGTTTTTGTCTCTCAAGATTGCTTTGGCTATTCAGGGTCTTTTGTGTCTCCATAAAAATCTTAAGATTTTTTGTTCTAGTTCTCTAAAAAAGGCCATTGGTAACTTGACAGGGATTGCTTTGAATCTGTAGATTGCTTTGGGTAGTATAGTCATTTTCACAATACTGATTCTTCCAACCCAAAAACATGGTATATCTCTCCATCTGATTGTGTCATCTTTGATTTCTTTCATCAGTGTTTTATAGTTTTCTGAGTACAGGTCTTTGACCTCCTTAGGTAGGTTTATTCCTAGGAAATTTATTCTTTTTGTTGCAATGGTGAATGGGATTGTTTCCATAATTTCTCATTCTGATATCTGTTGTTAGTGTATAGGAATGCAAGAGATTTCTGTGCATTAATTTTGTATCCTGCAACTTTACCAAATTCACTGATTAGCTCTAGTAGCTTTCTGGTGGCATCTTTAGGATTCTCTCTCTATATATAGTATCATGTCATCTGCAAACAGTGACAGTTTTACTTCTTCTTCTCCAGTTTGGATTCCTTTTATTTCTTTTTCTCCTCTGATTGCCGTGACTAGGATTTCCAAAACTATGTTGAATAATAGTGGCAAGAGTGGACATCCTTGCCTTGTTCCTTATCTTAGAGGAAATGCTTTCAGTTTTCCACCATTGAGAATGATGTTTGCTGTAGGTTTGTGGTATATTACCTTTATTCTGTTGAGGTAAGTTCCCTCTATGCCCACTTTCTAGAGAGTTGTTTTTTTTTTTTTTTATCATAAATGAGTGTTGAATTTTGTCAAAATCTTTTCCTGCATCTGTTGAGATGATCATATGGTTTTTATTCTTCAATTTGTTAATATGGTGTATCACACTGATTGCTTTGTGTATATTGAAGAATCCTTGCATCCCTGGGATAAATCCCACTTGATCATGGTGTATGATCCTTTTAATGTGTTGTTGGATTCTCTTTGCTAGTATTTTGTTGAGGATTTTTGCATCTATATTCATCAGTGATATAGGAATGTAATTTTCTTTTTTCGTAGTGTCTTTGTCTCATTTTAGTATCAGGGTGATGGTGGCCTCATAGCATGAATTTGGGAGTGTTCCTTCCTCTGCAATTTTTTGGAAGAGTTTGAGAAGGATGAGTGTTAGCTCTTCTCTAAATGTTTGATAGAATTCACTTGTGAAGCTGTTTGGTGCTGGGTTTTTGTTTGTTGGAAGATTTTTGATCACAGTTTCAATTTCATTACTTGTGATTGGTCTGTTTATATTTTCTATTTCTTTCTGGTTCAGGCTTGGAAGGTTATACCTTTCTAAGAATTTGTCCATTTCTTCCAGGTTGTCCATTTTATTGGCATAGAGTTGCTTGCAGTAGTCTCTTAGGATGCTTTGCATTTCTGCAGTGTCCATTGTAACTTCTCCTTTTTCATTTCTAATTTTATTGATTTGAGTCCTCTTCCTCTTTTTCTTGATCAGTCTGGCTAAAGTGTATCAATTTTGTTTATCTTCTCAAAGAACCAACTCTTAGTCTTATTGATCTTTGCTATTGTTTTCTTTGTTTCTATTTCATTTATTTCTGCTCTAATCTTTATGATTTCTTTCCTTCTATTAACTTTGGCTTTTGTTTGTTTTTCTTTCTGTAGTTCCTTTAGGTGTAAGGTTAGATTGTTTATTTGAGATCTTTCTTCTTTCTTGAGGTAGGATTGTATTGCTATAAACTTTCCTCTTAGAACTGCTTTTGCTGCATCCCATAGGTTTGGATCATTGTGTTTTCATTGTCATTTGTCTCTAGGTATTTTTCGATTTCCTCTTTGATTTCTTCAGTGATCTCTTGGTTATGTAGTAGCATAATGTTTAGCCTCCACCTGTTTGTGTTTTCTACATTTTTTCCCTGTAATTAATTTCTAATCTCATAGCATTGTGGTCGAAAAAGATGCTTGATATTATTTCAATTTTCTTAAATTTACTGAGGCTTGATTTGTGACCCAAGATGTGATCTACCCTGGAGAATGTCCCATCTGCACTTGAGAAGAAAGTGTGATCTGCTGTTTTTGGATGGAATGTCCTACAAATATCAATTAAATCTATCTGGTCTGTTGTGTCATTTACAGCTTGTGTTTCCTTATTAATTTTCTGTCTGGATGATCTGTCCATTGGTGTAAGTGAGGTGTTAAAGTCCTCCACTATTATTGTGTTACTGTCGATTTCCTCTTTCATAGCTGTTAGCATTTACCGTATGTATTGAGTGCTCTTATGTTGGGTGCATATATATTTATAATTGTTATATCTTCTTGGATTGATCCCTTGATCATTATGTAGTGTCCTTCCTTGTCTTTTGTAACACTCTTTATTTTAAAGTCTGTTTTATCTGATATCAGAGTATTGCTACTCTGGCTTTCTTTTGATTTCCTTTTGCATGGAGTATCTTTTTCCATCCCCTCACTTCCAGTCTGTATGTGTCCCTAGGTCTGAAGTGGGTGTCTTGTAGACAGCATATATATAGGTCTTGTTTTTGTATCCATTTAGCGAGTCTGTGTCTTTTGGTTGGAGCATTTAATCCATTCACATTTAAGGTAATTATCGATATGTATGTTCCTATTACCATTTTCTTAATTGTTATGGGTTTGTTTTTGTAGGTCCTTTTTTTCCCTTGTGTTTCCCACTTAGAGAAGTTCCTTTAACATTTGTTGTAGAGCTGATTTGGTGCTGAATTCTCTTAGTTTTTGCTTGTCTGTAAAGGTTTTGATTTCTCTGTTGAATCTCAATGAGATCCTTGCTGGGTAGAGTAATCTTGGGTGTAGGTTCTTCCTTTTCATCACTTTAAATATATTGTGCCACTCCCTTCTGGCTTGTAGAGTTTCTGCTGAAAAATCAGCTGTTAATCTTATGGGAGTTCCCCTGTATGTTATTCGTCATTTTCACATTTTTGTTTTTATAATTTTTCTTTGTCTTTAATTTTTGTCAATTTGATTACTATGCGTCTTGGCATTTTTCTCCTTGGGTTTATCCTGCCTGGGACTCTCTGCACTTCCTGGCCTTGGGTGGCTATTTCCTTTCTCATGTTAGGGAAGTTTTCGACTATATCTCTTCAAATAATTTCTCGGGTCCTTTCTCTCTCTCTTCTCCTTCTGGGACCCCTATAATGCAAATGTTGTTGCATTTAATGTTGTCCCAGAGGTGTCTTAGGCTGTCTTCATTTCTTTTCATTATTTTTTTTTTATTCTGTTCCGCAGCGGTGAATTCCACCATTCTGTCTTCCAGGTCACTTATCTGTTCTTCTGCCCCAGTTATTCTGCTATTGATTCCTTCTAGTGTATTTTTTCATTTTAGTTATTGTATTGTTCATCTCTGTTCATTCTTAAATTCTTCTAGGTGTTTGTTCTTTAATTCTTCTAGGTCGTTGTTAAACATTTCTTTCATCTTCTTGATCTATACCTCCATTCTTTTTCCGAGGTCCTGGATCATCTTCACTATCATTATTCTGATTTCTTTGTCTGGAAGGTTGCCTATCTCCACTTCATTTAGTTGTTTCTCTGGGGTTTTATCATGTTCCTTCATCTGGTACATAGTCCTTTGCCTTTTCGTTTTGTCTATCTTTCGGTGAATGTGGTTTTTATTCCACAGGTTGCAGGATTGTAGTTCTTTTTGCTTCTGCTGTCTGCCCTCTCGTGGATGAGGCTATCTAAGAGGCTTGTGCAAGCTTCCTGTTGGGAGGGACTGGTGGTGGGCAGAGCTGGCTGTTGCTCTGGTGGGCAGAGCTCAGTAAAACTTTAGTCTGCTTGTCTGCTGATGGGTGGGGCTGAGTTTCCTCCCTGTTGGTTGTTTGGCCTGAGGCACCCCACCACTGAAGCCTACAGGCTCTTCCGTGTGGCTAATGGCAGACTCTGGGATGGCTCACACCAAGGAGTACTTCCCAGAACTTCTGCTGCCAGTGTCCTTGTTCCCACAGTGAGCCACAGCTGCCCCCCATCTCTGCAGGAGACCCTCCAACACTAGCAGGTAGGTCTGGTTTAGTCTCCTATGGAGTCACTGCTCCTTCTCCCTGGGTCCTGGTGCGTACACTACTTGGTGTGTGCCCTCCAAGAATGGAGCCTCTGTTTCCCCAGTCCTGTCAAAGTCCTGCAATCAAATCCCACTAGCCTCCAAATTCTTATTCTCTGTGAATTCCTCCTCCATTGCTGGACCCCCAGGTTGGGAAGCCTGGTGTGGGACTCAGAACCTTCACTCCAGTGGGTGGACTTCTCTGGTACAATCTTCTCCAGTTTGTGAGTCACCTACCCAGCCATTATGGGATTTGATTTTACTGTGATAGTGCCTCCCTACTATCTCATTGTGGATTCTCCTTTGTCTTTGGATGTGGGGCATCTTTTTTGGTGAGTTCCAGTGTCTTCTTGTCAATGATTGTTCGACAGTTAGCTGTGATTCCGGTGCTCTCGCAAGAGTGAGCGCACGTCTTTCTACTCTGCCGTCTTGAACCAATCTCACTACCTGCACTTCCATTTTCTATGAAGTGAGTTCCTTAGTTAGAAGTGGGGCTGTTTGGCAGCTCATACAAATCAATATCAAAGAAACCAAACAACACAATCAAAAAATGGCATAAGATCTAAATAGACATTTTTCCAAAGAAGACATACAGAAAGGCAAACAGACACATGAAAGATGCTCAACATAGCTAATTATTAGAGAAATGCAAATCAAAATTACAATGAGGTATCACCTCACCCTATTCACAATGGCCATCATCAAAAAGACTACAAATCACAAATACTGGAGAGGGTGTGGAGAAAAGGGAACCTTTGTACACTGTTGGTGGGAATGTAAATTGGTACAGCCACCATGGAAAAAAGTATGGTGGTTCCTTAAAAAACTAAAAATAGAACTACCCTATGATCCAGCAATTCTACTCCTGGGTATACATATTCAGAAAAAACAAAAACTCTAATTTGAAAAGATACATGCACCCTAATGTTCATAGCAGCATTATTTACAATAGCCAAGACATGGAAGAAACCCAAGTGCCCATCAACAGTCAATTGGCTTAAGAAGATGTGGTATACATATATATTCAAAGGAATATTACTCAGCCATAAAAATAATGAAATATTGCCACTTGCAGTAACATGGATATTATAGAGAATATTATGCTTAGTGAAATAAGTCAAAGAAAGACAAATACTGTATGATATCACTTATATGTGGAATCTAAAAAATAATATAAATGAATCTACATACACAATAGAAACAGACTAGAAAAAAAAATTATGGTTACCAAAGGGGAGAGGGAGTGGAGTGAGGGACAAATTAGGAGTATGGGATTAACAGATATAAACTATTATACATAAAATAGATAAGCAATAAAAATTTACTGTATACACAGAAAATTAAATCCAATATCTTATATTAACCTATAGTAGAATATAATCTGCAAAGAAAAACCTATGCTGTATACCTGAATATACAATATAATATACAATATAATATTGTAAATCAACTATACTTCAATAAAAAAAATAGTGATGCTGCTTGGAATACCACGAAGGTGGATAAGGCATCCTGTAAGTCCACTGATGGTAGTTTTGGCAGAAGACTTGCAGGCAGGAAAGGCAAATCCATATCCAGAGTAAGTGGCTAAGAACAAAATACTCTCTCATCCATAATGGAAGTAGTCCAAAGTAATTAACCTGCTGCCCAGTCCTCCTGAGAAATGGCACCATATTTCTGGCTCAGTGCTGGTCTTTGCTGTTGGCAGATTGGACACTCAGCAGTAGCTGAGACCACATCAACCTTGGTGAAGAGGAGTCCCTTTTCCTGAGTTACATGATCACATTGTTCATGAGTCCATTGGCCAATGACAGGAGTGGCTGGGGAAAGAGGCTAAATGGTATCCACAAAATGGGTCATCCTATTTACTTGATTATTAAACTTCTCCGCTGAAGAGCTCACAGTTTAGTGATCATTTATGTATGAAACATTAATATATTCACACCCCAGTCCCATTTGGAGAGGCCTATCCATGTACTTCTCTCTATACCTCCTTACCATTAATTTTCCAGTCTTTTTCCTTCTAAGCCCAGATATTAGCTACAGACCATAGCTTAGGTACATATTTCTGGTCATTTCTCCTTCAAGGCAAAACAGGGTACAATCAGGTACCCTGTTCCAAAATCTACTCACTGGGAATATTTCCCCTTTCCACTGTCCTTCTGGCTCATCCTGGAGTAAGGCTGTAATGATGTAGCCACCTGCTTTCAGGTAAAGAATCAACTGTAAACCATAGCCAAAGGTTCTTCTTCCTTCTCCTCAAACAACTGGTTTTAGGAAATTCCCCATGAAGCCATAGGTGTGGGTTAAAAGAGAGAAAGTGATGAGCAGATATAGGAGCCATGGGGATCTGATCTACTTCTTCATGTAACTTGTATCTTCAAACCTACTCAACTCTGATCTCACATGTACCACTTCCATTTGATGATGGGCTACTGCTGTGGGTCAGACAACCCCCAGTGCATGACGTGTAGCTCATAATAATGTGGTGTCCTATGGCCAAGCATTTCGTTTCCACTAAGGCCCAGTAGAAAGCCCAAAGCTCTTGTTGTTTCTCAAAGGAAAGCAGCTATTTGCAGAGGATGGCATTGTTTTGCTCCCACATCCTAAGATTCTGCCCTGTGATTCACATACAAGTGCCTTCTAAAGCCTCCATACATCATGCCTATCAGCCACTGACACTTCAAGTGTGATTGGATCTGTGGGTTTTGCTGTCCAAGTGTCAGAGCAACTTGCATGGCAGACCTGTTCCAAAACCTTCTCTTGTTCTGGAACCCACTCAAAATAGGCAGCTTCTTGAATCACTTGGTAAATGGGTATGTGCTGCCTCCAAAATCCAGAGACCCACTATGAAGGATGGGACAGATATAGCAACTTGTCCTTCATATTGGAAGAGATATCTCAACCGTGAAATTTCATTAAGATTTTTGTGGAATTTATTTCCCTTACCTTACTTAAATGTTATCTCAGTGTGCATAAACGTGGTTGCTCACCAGGTCCAATCAGTGTAATATCATCCATGGAATGGACAAGCACAGTATCCTATGGGATGGAAAGGTGGTCATGTCCCTATGGATGAGATTAAGGGATAGGACAGGAGAGTTCCTACAGCCCTGAAATAGAACAGTGAAGGTACATTGCTGACTTTGCCAGCTGAAAGAAAACTACTTCTGATGATCTTATTAATAGATACGGAGAAAAGGGCATTTGACAGACCAATAGCCGTATACCAGGTGCCAGGGGATGTGTTGATTTGCTCCAACAACAAAAAAAAACACATCTGGAAGAGCAGCTGCAATTGAATTTACCACCTGATTAAGTGTAAGATAATCTAAGCTGCATCTGTTTTCTACACAGGGGAACGATTACAGGCTAGCCTGTAAGCTGTGTGGGATGTGGTAGTAATCACCGTCCCTGCATTCAAGTCCTTGATAGTAACAGCAATCTCTACAATCTCTTCTGAAATGTGGTACTGCCTTTGGTTTATGATTTTCCTGGTTATAGAGAGTACTAGTGGTTTCCCTTAGCCTTTCCTACCATAAGAACCCTCATTCTACAGATGAGGGATTCTGCTGAGTATGTCTATTCCAACTATGCAGTCCAGAATGGGGCAAATAACCACAGGATGCTTTCAGGAACCCACTAGGCCACTATGAAGTGAAACTGAACCAGAACCCCATCAGTCATTTCACCTTCATAACCCCTACTCTGACTGGTGGGTCACAGTGACATTTTAGACTTTTTAGGAATTTGTGCCAATCCAGACCCAGTGTCCCAGAATCCCTGAAAAGTCTGATGGTGTCTCCTTCCCCAGTCACAGCCACCCTGGTAAACAGTCACAGGTCTTTGGGGAGAAGGCTAGGAGGGAGATAAACAAGGTACATTTCTGATGCTGGAGAGAGTGTGGAGAAAAGGGAACCCTCTTACACTGTTCGTGGGAATGTAAATTGCTGCAGCCACTATGAAGACCAGTATGAAGGTTCCTCAAAAAAGCTAAAAATAGAGTTGGCCTATGATCCAGCAATTCCATTCCTGGGCATATACCCAGACAAAATCACAATTTAGAAAGATACATTCACCCCAGTGTTCATAGCAGTACTATTTACAATAACCAAGACATGGAACCAACCTAAGTGTCTACTGACAGATGAATGGATAAATATATGGTACACACACACACACACACACACACACACACACACACACACACTGGAATATTACTAAGCCATGAAATAGAATGAAATAATGCCATTTGTAGCAACATGGACGAACCTAGAGATTATCATACTAAGCGAAGTAAGTCAGAAAGAGAAAGACAAACACCATATGATATCATTTATATGTGGAACCTAAAATATGACACAAATAAACCTATCTACAAAACAGAAACAGACTCTCAGTTATAGAGAAGAGACTTGTGGTTACCAAGGGGGAGGGAGGTGGGAGAGGGAAGGACTGGGAGTTTGGGATTAGCAGGTACAAACTATTATATATAGAATGTATAAACAACAAGGTCTTATTGTATAGCACAGGGAACTATATTCAATATCCTGTGATAAACCATAATGGAAAAGAACATTAAAAAGAATATATATATATGTATGTAACTGAATCACTTTGCTGCACAGCAGAAATTAACACAACATTGTAAAGCAACTATACTTCAATAAAAAGTATACATTTTTGACAGTGTGGCAGGCTTCTTCTTCAAGGACCCACTGAGTCTGGGTTGGTGAACTGGCTTAAGTCTGGAGGTGGATTGAGAGGCTGCTACTTTCTAGTTTGGTAACTTGAGTCAGAATTCTGTTCACTAGACTTAGAGCTTTGATGATTATACAGATAAAATAAGGCTTTAATATACTGTCCAACTATTTTAGTTATAGGGACAGCATGATCAGCTAGTCAGTGCCAAAGATCTCTGTGAGTCAGACTATTTTGATTACTGCTTGGACTCTTCTGTACCACTCCAGAATCCTATCATTCCTATTGAATTTAGGAATCACAACTGAGTCACAGGTCACACTGTAATATCTGATCTACAGAGAAGAGCAATTGCAAATCTCTTCAAGGATGCTGGATACAGCCTTAGTGAAAGGTGTATCCTCTGGACGCTTCTAGAATGGATGAGGCAATATTATGTAAGCATTCCATTCTAGCATTCCAATCTCAGCAAGGAAGTTTCGGCATTTCATCTTCATTTACCGTAGACCACCTTTGGATACAAATTTCAGTCAAACAGTCAAGCAAAATGTGAATGCTATTCTAATCTCCTTGAGCTAATCCTTAATTATGGATTCTCTGCTCAGTGATCCTGTATTAGAGTTCTCAAGAGAAACAGAACCAATCAGGGGTGTGTGTGTGTGTGTGTGTGTGTGTGTGTGTGTGTGTGTGTGTGTGTATGATTTATTATAAGGAAATGGCTCACATGATTATGCAGGTTAATTCCAAGATCTGCAAGGTAAGATTTGTGAGGTGAGTCCCAAGTCTGCAGGGTGAGTTGGTAAGCTGGAGACCCAGGAGAGCTGATGGGGTAGTTCCAGTGTGAAGGAGGGTAGGTTTGAGACCCAGGAAGAGCTGATGTTTCAGTTCAAGCCAAAGACAGGAAAAAGTCAATGTCCTAGTTTGAAGGTCATCAAGCATGAGAGCTCTCCCCTACTTGGTTCAGCATTTTTGTTCTATTCAGGCCTTCAACTAATTGGATGAGGCCACATGAGGAAGGGCAATCTGCTTTACTCAGTCTACTGAAAATAACATTAAAAATGTTAATCTCATCCAAAAACACCTTCATAGAAATACCCAGTATAATATTTTACCAAATATCTGGTGGGCACCCCATGGTCAAATTAGCATGTAGAATTAACCAATTTAGAATCCTTATCAATAAGTTTGGTCTGGTCCAAGTTTACATTTCTTCTACCTGAACTATGGCAGGAATGGAGAGGCAGTGGAGGAGAAAGCTAGGATAGAGAATCTACAAGATCTGATGACCTCATTGGTCACTATTTATTTCATGATGTACATTCTGTAGGTTCCCAAAGAGACTGGTAAGGCACACCTCCTAATTAGCAAGGCAGCTAACTTTTCCCTTAATTAACTTACCTTTGCAGTGTCAGCTTATTCTTGGCAGTTAGTAGTGAGGTAAGCTGACAACTGACTTGGGAAAGGATGCTACTGTCACCTGGATTCTATTCCTGTTCCTTCTTTTTGAAAGGAAAAGTGCCCAAACTACAGTTTCTTCCTCTTTGAATGGGGTGCTGCTTCATGGAAGTTGTGATGATTAGAGATACTGCAAAGAGCTTGGCAGATAATAGGCATGAAATAAATACTTGTTATCTATTCTTATCATTAGGCCTAAGCACGCAAGTAAATCCCATTCTCATCTTTTTTGCTTGAATAGTGTTTGAGAGCGCTTTTGCTTTCAATTTGTTAATTTCTCCTTCTAAATCCTGAATTTTGTGTAATCAGCAAATTATCCCTTTCATACTAATATGCAATTCCTTAAGAAAACTATCTGAAGGATCTGAAATCACAGAGGGAATCAGAAGGTGCTGTTTCTGGAGTATTAAAACATACCCATGACTGGTTTATTTTGTGCAAACCTCAGTGCAAATGCTGTTTGGCCAATGAGTGACTTGCAGATTTGCATCATTCACTGATTTTGCTTTTGATTTTTTGGTTATATACATTCATTTATTTTATGTTTTATATTCCACATGTGAGTGGTAACAGAGTATTTGTCTCTCTCTGTCTGACTTACTTCACTAAGCATAGTACCCTCAAGGTCCACCCACGTTGCTGCAAATGGCAGAATTTCATTTTTTTATGTGGTTGAGTAATATTCCATATATGTGTGTGCGTGTGTGTGTGTGTGTGTGTGTGTGTATAATCACTTCTTCTTTATCCATTTATCTATTGATGGACACTTAGACTGCTTCCATATCTTGACTATTGTAAATAATGCTGCTATGAACATTGGGGTTCATTTATCTTTTCAAATTAGTGTTTTCACTGTTGATTTTAACAATTTGTTTCCTAGTGCTTAGAAGACTGATCAGATTTCAACAGTCATCCAATAAACATAGGCTTGGGTATGGGGGAAGAAGGGCAACTACAATCCACAGAGTGCCGAGTACTTGGTACTATGCTGCCTAATTTAAAAAATAATCTTGAAAGAAATTTAATTTTATAAACAGGGAATGGTACAGGTAACTTGGCTAAGGTCACATAGAAGAAAAACCCAGGGTAGTGGAGTGCTTCAAAACATGTATTCTTGTAATTCTAACTAGGAAAAGTAAAGCTCAATATAATCTCCTTGGCTAGGAGGGCTATGTCAAAGGAAATAGACTCTTTTACACATTAATAATTCTTTAGGATGGTGATGGAAATTTTCATCAAATGGTGCTATGGGTTAAAAAAAAACTATGGAAAAGTTCTGGATTAGATGGTATGACTCTCCGATCCCCTACATCTTGTTTGCCCCACCTCTACCCTCCCTCCCTTCCACCACTGGCCAAGACAAACTGGGATGACTGCTAAACTATTAGCAGAAATTTTTCTTTGGCATAATTGATGACTCAGTATTGGGAAGGGGAATTGGAGAAATATTTTTCCATGGACCTCTGTTCTTTCACTGATCCAGAAAAGCTAGGTCCCCTGAGCTTCAGGGAATAGATCAAGGCCGATTTTTTTCCACCTGGGTTCCATGAACTATAGACTACACATCACCTCATACCTTTCCTCTGTAGTCTTGTTTGACCAGGTTGACTGCTAGACTTGAATCGTGTTTCAACTGCATAAAAGCTGAACTGTCCTGTGTGACACATTTGATGTCTCTGAACCTCCATTTCCTCATCTATAAAGTAAGAAGGATAATATGAGTACTCCTAAGGTGGTCTTTGAAATACTTAAATGAGATAATGCATTTAAAGCCTCCAGCGCTTAAAAAGCCCTCAGTAATATTAGTTGTCATTATTATCTGGGGATGGAATTAATTGATCTTTTGCTCTCCTTCACCTAAATGTCACCACCCCCTTGACTGCACCACATGTTTTCCGTCCTATCATGGGATCTTATATAAATGCTTGGTCATGTTCCAAGTATAAATTTGTTTTATGTGTAGGAAGACAGAATGAATCAACTAGAATCAGGATTAGGAAGACCTAGACATTTAATCTGTAATTTGGCCACTGGTCAAGGTGGAATCTGAGTATAAAAGACTGAATTCCAGATGCCTTGACGTGGAGCATCTCTCTGGTGAGGAGAGGCAGGAATAAGACCTAATAACAATCCTTGACCTTGCCTGCTAAGTTCTTAAATTCCAAGTGCTATCCTGCTTAGGCTTTCTCCTGGGGGCCCTGAAACACCCCTGGTTTCAGAAAACGGGATCTTTGCTGTCCAACCCCCTTTCAGGTGGGAGTACTTCCATTCTGTGAGAACCCAAGAGTCCAGGTCACCACCTTGGTAACAGATGATCAGCTTTTCCAGCTGATGATCTGGTGCCTAAGGCTCGTGTACTCCCTGAATGCCCAGCCTGCATTGTCCTGTGTCTCCTTTCTCTGAGCTCAGCCTCTCTTGAATGGAAGCCAGCTGAACTTTGTGAAAGTGACCTCAGGACTACTCGCATTTACATTTCCAACATTTTCTTTTTCTCTTTGGCATTTTGTTTCTATTTTTTATGCTCCTTTTCTTGTATTTTATATATCCTTATAAGCCATCTGCCATCCTTTCTGGAATGAGATGGAATATAAATACATACATAGATGCATACACAAAATGTATGCTGAGATTTGAGAAAGACATTAAACACAAATGCATCCCTCTAGGTTACTGATATTCAAGAGAGTGACAGGGAGGAAAAAGGAAAGGGAGCTCTATTTTTCAAAGTATACCTCATAGTATTTTTTTCTGATCCCTCCCTACCCCGGCTCCCAGGTTTCCAGGTAACATGAGAATCATGGTGGAGGGTAGATTCATATCTTGAAAAATTCAGGTGATTCTGTTGCACCTCTTTGCCTCCCATTCCTCCACCCAGAGCTCAGAGCCACATCTCCAGGTTTTCTCAGCTCTGTCCCTGTGTTTGGTCAGCAAGCAGCTCCGTCTGCCAGAGTAGCTCATCTCTCCATGGAAATGCCATCCTGGAGTTATGATGGAGCGCTATGACCTTGACTTTTAAAGCAGGATAATATAAGAAACAGACAAGATAGTTGAAGGGCATTTCTGAATCTTTTGCAAAGCTTTAGATGAGGCCATAGTCTGTTATATGACCAAATGTCACCTAAATAAAGATTTCTCATCACAATCCCGTACAATAGTCAGTGTTTGAGAAAATTTTGACTCTCCAGGAAATCCTGAATATCTATAGAAGAGGAGAATTGCAGTGCCCATCATGCTGTCATTTCCCCCCTCATTATCTACCAGGGGATTCTATTCAACGCAGCAAATACCAAAAGCTGGATACCATGTTACATACGGGGCTGTAAAGCTCAGCAGGGCCAGTTCTGGGCTCTGGAACATTTACGGTCTATGAAATGCAGAGTGAAATACATGTTCCATTATAGCTATGCTTTTCTCAGATTCCTCTTATAATGATATTTCCCTTCCTTCTCAGTAGTTTCTGTAAGGCTTTGTTGTCTGAATTTTTAAAAATTTATCTCTATAGAATTTTAAAGGTTACTTTCCACTTACAGTTATTACAAAATATTGGCTATATTCCCCATGTTGTACAGTACATCCTTGAGCCTATCTTACACCCAATAGTTGTTGTCTGAATTTTTTAATACCCTGTTTTTGGTTTTTGGTTTCTTCCCCTAGTGGAAGATAGACTTTTGGAGGGTTTCCTGTTGTGTTTGTTTTTGACTGTTCGCTGTCCTCTATTTTGTATCACCCTTTATCCCCTTCTCAGGGCAAAGTCTCTTTGTAAAAGCCTCCTGTGCAGTGTAACCCCTCCCCCATGGCCACAGCTGAATGGACTGGAGCTGACCACCTGACCCAAGCTGGGCCAATCAGGTTTTTCATACTGGGAATCTAGAGTTGGAAATCTGAGAAACAAGTCAGGTGGTCTTGGGGGCTGAGGTTACCATTTTGAGGTGATTGTGGTGGAACTCAGGGTGGTAAGAAAGTAAGACAGGAATGATGATCAGAGGAGGAGGCTGAATTAAACACCCAAGAAAAGCTGACATGAAAGACCACATAGAATGAAGGAAAAATGGGTATGAGCCCAAGAGGGTGAGAAAAGCAGATGGTGGCACATGAAAGTTCTCTTGATTATTTCTATTTTCTCAGTGAAATGAAAGGTGAGGTCTTCAGCTGAGACTAGGGAGGGGAAGGAGGTGGGCAGCTTGAGAGGAGAGAAGGTGGTGTGAATTACTCATCATGCAATGGGGGAGTGAATTGACTCAGGGAACGTGGAAGGCATGACGACCAGCACTACAGGCTCACTGGAGTGACTAAATGGGGACAAGTCATCCTAGTTGTCTGCTTTTCTCTGACCACTTTCAGCTGTGTGGGTAGGGAGCTTCCAAGTGAGCCTGACAGAGCAAGAGAGGAGCAAAGGAGTCGACTGTGTCTGGGAAGCAATGATTCTAATAATGGACCATGGCTTCTAATGAGGGAGCTTCAGATACAAGAGGACAGTGAAATCATGGCAGGGTTCGTGATCATAATGTGGTCAAAGAATCAGTGATACTGGAGTAGAGAGGGAATAAACTCTAGATAAAAGAGTGTGTTTGAGAATGGGCTACTCAAAATATAGATTGTGGAAGGGTGTGGTAAACGGTAATGATAAAGAATAAAGGTGGGGGGTGAGCAGAAGTAGGGAGGACAAAATAAGTGGAGATGAGAAGTTGGCGAAACTGGGAGGTAAAAGTCCTGAGGTATCATCTGTGTGAATACTGAAATTATCAAGTGTTGTACAGGAGTGTTAGAGGGAGAGAGAGGCAAACAAAGACCTTTACATGGCTCTGATAAGATGGTACAAGATGGTGCATAAGCTTCAAATAAGTCGTGTGTGTGTGTGTGTGTGTGTGTGTGTGTGTGTGTGTGTGTGTGTGTACAGGAGGAATGAAGCTCTGAAAGTTGCAATGAAGAGGAAGGAAGACACGTTTCCCACTTATAGGCTCAGTGGTTGGAGAGGAGTGTGATAAATCTAGGACTTGAGAGGGCTGCAGGGGTGGGGGAAAGTCCTCAGGGAAGAGCCTGGCTTCAGCCAGGGCTACAAGAAGGAAACATTCAGCTGTTAAGGATGGAAGTGATTTTGCTGATGATGGACCATGAGTTTCAGAAGGCACAATGAAAGAGTTCGAAGAAACAGGAAACTGGATTTGATTAGGGGATGTTTTGTACTTTACAGGGGTGAGAGTCCAGGTGAAGAAGAAAGACCTGGGATTGTGGAATTGTGTGGTGACTTAGGGAAACAGGAATATAGGATCAGATGGGAGTGGCATTGATGGTCTCCTACTGGAAGGTAGAAAATCTACTGTAAATGTATCCTCCTTTTTTCTTTTCTTATATCCTCCTTGTTGAAAGTAAGTTTTGGGGCAGATGGTAGCAGTGAGAAGGAAATCCTGGGGAAGGGGTGCTTTGCGGTGTTCCTGATGGTGGAGGCATGGCTGGGTAGGCATGGTGGAGTAGGGGCGTGGGACATAGGAGCAGGCACGTGACACATGTTCAACCAATCACAGACCCCCAGCTCCCATCAGAGATGGTCTCTCACACAGGAAACCAGTATCTAGTTTTCAGTGATCTTTTTCCACATCCTTGCTATAGCTCCACCATTTCTTATCTCTTATTCTGAAATCCTCCTACTCTGAAAACCAAAAGGTTTTACATTATGCATTTAGTGGCAAAGTCTGACCTGACCTGACCTAACAAGAAAATTTATATTAACATGATTACCTTGAAAGTGTGAATATTCAAACATCTTACCATAAAAAAATGAATGAGTTTGATGATGGAGTGCTGCTCCACACTCCACTGGCAGTGATACGTAATACATTATATATATACCCTGTATTATGTTTTTAAAATCTGAAAAGTTCTAAAACTCATCTGACTCCTAAGGTCTTGCATAGAGGTTTTTGGATTTATACACCTAACCAAGTGTGTAAAAGCTTCTCCTAAGCCACTCAAAGGTGAGGCAGCTTCATGGGACTTGGCCCCATCTAGGAACACTGTGTGGACCCCCAGGTCCTGGGGGGTCCTGTGTTCTTGACCTGCTTATTCTCCATTCCTGC
>NW_006770128.1:932344-932724 GCF_000442215.2 Lipotes vexillifer
CTTCCTCTACAGGCTGAAACAGGGTGGGAAGAGAAGCAAAAATACATGCTTTCAAAGAAGCTATAACTATTTACAATAGCCAAGACGAAGAAGCAACGTAAATGTTCACTGACAGACGAATGGATAAAGAAAATGTGGTGTGTATATGTACACAATGGAATATTACTCAGCCATAAAAAAAGAATGAAATAATGCCATTTGTAACAATGTGGATGGACCTAGAGATTATCATGCTAAGTGAAGTTAGTCAGAGAAAGACAAATATCATATGAAATCACTTCTGTGTGGAAACTAAAAAAATGATGCACATGAACTTATTTACAAAATAGAAATAGGCTCACAGACATAGAAAACAAACTTATGGTTATCAACAGGGAAAG
>NW_006770128.1:932734-937316 GCF_000442215.2 Lipotes vexillifer
GTAGGGGAAGGGATAAATTAGGAGTTTGGATTTAGCAGATATAAACTACTATATATAAAATACATAAACAACAAGGACCTACTGTATAAGCACAGGGAACTATATTCAATATCTTGTAACAACCTAAAATGGAAAAGAATCTGAAAAAGAGTGTATATATACATATATGTGTGTGTGTGTGTGTGTGTGTGTGTGTCTATATATGATTCACTTTGCTGTACACCTGAAATTAACACATTTGTAAATCAACTATACTTCAATAAAAAAATAAAATTAAAAGAAGCTAGGGCTTCCCTGGTGGCGCAGTGGTTGAGAGTCCGCCTGCCGATGCAAGGCACACGGGTTCGTGCCCCGGTCTGGGAGGATCCCACATGCCGCGGAGCGGCTAGGCCCGTGAGCCATGGCCGCTGAGCCTGCGCGTCCGGAGCCTGTGCTCCGCAACGGGAGAGGTCACAGCAGTGAGAGGCCCGCGTACAGCAAAAAAAAAAAAAAAAGAAGCTATAAATCTCCATATTTCTCCTCTATTGCTGAGAGAAAGAGAAGGAATTGCTTTTTATAAGCTTGTATTCTGCATTTTTTTAATCCTTTATTGAAGTATAACACAAATAGAAAATGCACAAAATGTAAACCTACATTTTTATGAGCTCTCACAAAGGAAAAAACCTGTGTATCCACCAAGACCTAGAACACAGTCAATCATCCTTATGTTCTACCCACATGCCACCCCTCCCCTCCTTCCCGAAGGTAATCACTATCCTGACCTTTGGTAATGTAATTTAGGGTTTTTTTTAAACATCTTTATTGGAGTGTAATTGCTTTACAATGTTGTGTTAGTTTCTGCTGTATAACAAAGTGAATCAGCTATATGTATACATACATCCCCATATCCCCTCCCTCTTGCGTCTCCCTCCCACCCTCCCTATCCCACCCTCTAGGTGGTCACAAAGCACTGAGCTGATCTCGCTGTGCTATGCAGCTGCTTCCCACTAGCTATCTATTTTACATTTGGTAGTGTATATATGTCCATGCTACTCTCTCACTTCATCCCAGCTTACACTTCCCCCTCCCTGTGTCCTCAAGCCCATCCTCTACGTCTGTGTCTTTATTCCTGTTCTGCCCCTAGGTTCATCAGAACCACTTTTTTTTAGATTCCATATATATGCGTTAGCATACGGTATTTGTTTTTCTCTTTCTGACTTACTTCACTCTGTATGACAGACTCTAGGTCCTTCCACCTCACTACAAATTGCTCAATTTCATTTCTTTTTATGGCTGAGTAATATTCCATTGCATATGTGTGTCACATCTTTATCCATTCATCTGTCGATGGACATTTAGGTTGGTTCCATGTCCTGGCTATTGTAAACAGTGCTGCAATGAACATTATGGTACATAACTCTTTTTGAATTATGGTTTTCTCAGGGTATATGCCCAGTAGTGGGATTGCTGGGTCATATGGTAGTTGCATTTTTAGTTTTTTGAGGAACCTCCATACTGTTCTCCATAGTGGCTGTATCGATTTACACTCCCACCAACAGTGCAAGACGGTTCCCTTTAAGAGAAGGAATTTTAATTTGGGTGTTGAAATTCATACCCACTAGAGATGCCAGGGCTGCTGGTGGCCTTGGTTCCTGCCATTAGAGAAAACTGTCTTTAGAGAGTGAAGGTGAAGCCAAGTTTTAAAGACAGCAATGGTGGGAGGCAGGACTAGAAAGTAGGTCCTGACTATGTTCCAGTCCTGACATATATTATTTCTGAGCCCCCAAAATCCTCATCTCCTGCTTAAGCTGGTTCAAGTGTCCTGTTCATACATGAAACAGCAGGGGTGTCCTTCCAGGCAGGCAGTGTAAAGTGACAGGGATCCCTGTACCTGGGGATGTTGGGCATCTTAGAAGATAGAAGTGTGTCAGCCAATAGCAAAGTCTCAACTTCTGGGCTGGGCTTCAGGATGGGAATCAAGTCCTATAGAGAGAGAAGAGGGAGCCGACAGTCCCAGAGGAACTGGGGTCCTAAGTGAGTTCCAGGTTAAAGACTCAGGGTCATGAGGCAAATGTAGATATCTGAGTGCTACCCTCAGCCAAGCAGGGTCTAAGGTGCTGGACCCAGAAGCCCAGATGGGGTCCCTGGTAGGCATCACTGATAGGTAGTCTCTGGTGCATAGAAATAAAGAGTCAGTCTCAGGGGTAGCACCTGGGTTGAAACCCAATAATAAAAATCAATCAGCTTGTCCCAAGTAGTAGTTATCATTTGAAAGAGGCTAGGTAGGTGGATATGGTAACATTTATAGATAGGAGAGAAGAGAAACAGATGAGAGAAAAGATCTTCAAAGAAGAACAAAAGAGGTAGAGTCTGGAAAAATTCCTGAGCTGAAGAGAACATAGGTATGGCTGCTTTTGATAGATTGTCTGTGGCTCAAGTTGTGGGTGTAGAGAAAGCTGCTAAAGGTAATAATTCACTGGAGAAAACAGAAGCACAATGGTCAGAACTGGGGCACAGGATCAGGGCTGAACAGGACTCAAGGATGAGCCAGATTGTTGATGTGGTAACTGTTAAACTCATGGCCCCCAGTAAGCCATGTCTCTCAATGTTCATACTCTTGTGTGGTCCCTCCCATAGTGACTCTGGGCTCAGCCAGGTAAATTGCTTTGGCCAATGAGATGTCAACAAGTGTGATAAATGAGAGGACTGATAAGCACTTGTACGTCGAATCTACGCTCTTAGAATGCTCCTTCTTTGAACTGTGACGCCACCATGCTGTGAGGAAGCCCAAGGTAGCCATGTAAGTCCCCGGATTGGCCAGTCCCCCAAATGAAGCCCCAGTTATCATGGAGCAGAAATGAGTCTTCTCCCTTGTGTCCACCCAATTTCCTGACTCATAGCATTGTGAGCAAATCAAGTGATTGTTGCTTTAGGCCACTAAGTTTGGGGCCCTTTGTTATACAGCAATAGGTAACCAAAACAGGTGGCCTCCTACATATAAAGCTCCCATCTCAGGTCAGAATTGACCCTAGAGCTGGTGGGGTGGGGGGTGAGAGGTGTGGGAAGAGAACAACCAAGCAACCTCCAAGCAACCAAGGAACCTCCATACTGTTTTCCATAGTGGTTGGTTGTATCAATTTACATTCCCACCAACAGTGCAGGAGGGTTCCCTTTTCATCACACCCTTTCCAGCATTTTTTGTTTCTAGATTTTTTGATAATGGCCATTCTGAATGGTGTGAGGTGATACCTCACTGTAGTTTTGATTTGCATTTCTCTCATAATTAGTGATGTTGAGTATCTTTTCATGTGCCTCTTGGCCATCTGTATGTCTTCCTTGGTGAAATGTCTATTTAGGTCTTCCGTCCATGGAGCTCAATAGCAAAAAATAATCACTTAACTGTTTGTGAGAGCTTTTCAGTAAGTTCAGTTACTTGTAGCTGAAAGTGCATTAACAATACAGGCTTGTGCTTTTTCTTTTTAATTTATGGAATTAAAATGCACAAAATGACATGGGTGTTTACTGCAAGCTGGAAATTCTGTAAATAAAAATGTTTGCAAACACTTTCCATCTTCAATGGGGAGGCTCTATCCTTGTCTCCATACTTTCTCCCTACCTGATCCCCTCAGTACCAATTTCTGAAATGCACTAGGATGCAGCAGGGAGCCAGGCTGGTAATTTTAGAGCATTACTGCCATGCAGAATTATTATGGGTTATGTGTGTTCATCTTGAACTAAGACAGACCTTTTGGTTCCAGTTGTCATCTTGTGACCCAAGTGGGCAACACCCATTTATCCTTACTACCAAGGGCTTTGAGGAGGACACCAGATATAAACACTTCTCCTATCCCTTCTTGCTCAGTGCCTAACACACCTGCTGACTTTTCCCTCTGGTACCTGAAACTTTAAAAAGGCAAGAACAGACACACATCAATATGTTGAATAACTGTATCTTCCAAATATCATATTCTGGCTTTCTAGACATACAAATGTGTACAATAGCCTTGTGCAAAAACAGAAGTACAGCTTATAACACCATTCCATCTGACATGTTCTGCTACAGAGAAGACTCTGTATTACATTCCCTTATGTTTCCCCAACATATTCTCTACCTGAGTATCAAACAACTGTAAGATGCTGTTATAGAAATTAGTATTTATTTATCTGTAATTGTCTTCAGCTTTGACTGTATCTATAATAAGCCACTGTGCTGAGGTCGTTAAACTCTAAATAAATCAGAGGATGGGGATGACTAGTATCTATCCCCACTACTGGGTGACAACTCAAAGCTTGTCCTTATTACTCACTCTGGGGTGTCTTCCCCAAGAAAGATCCTTATTACTGATCCCAAAGACAGTTCAGCAAGGCTGTGTTATTTGGGGAAAGCTGAGACCTGTGAACGCAGAGGGACAGCAATGATCAATGGAGCATCCCCATCATTCATCACTGGGGAAACCTAGAGAGGGAAAATGTGCCCTATTTCCTCCCACTGCCTTTAATGGAACACAGTCTCATCGCTCCATCTCTTTTCTGAGCCTGTGCTAGAGCAAATAATTTTTGGATGTGCACAATTTTTTTTTTTTTTTTTTTTTTTTGTTTGGGG